>NC_092226.1:60308655-60316155 GCF_036320965.1 Panulirus ornatus
GAGTAAAGTCAGGGGTTAGTGAGAGGACAAGAGCAAGGGAAGGATTAGCAGTACTCCTGAAACAGGAGTTGTGGAAGTATGTGATAGAATGTAAGAAAGTAAATTCTCGATTAATATGGGTAAAACTGAAAGTTGATGGAGAGAGATGGGTGATTATTGGTGCATATGCACCTGGGCATTAGAAGAAAGATCATGAGAGGCAAGTGTTTTGGGAGCAGCTGAATGAGTGTGTTAGTGGTTTTGATGCAGGAGACCGGGTTATAGTGTTGGGTGATTTGAATGCAAAGTTGAGTAATGTGGCAGTTGAGGGAATAATTGGTATACATGGGGTGTGCAGTGTTGTAAATGGAAATGGTGAAGAGCTTGTAGATTTATGTGCTGAAAAAGGACTGATGATTGGGAATACCTGGTTTAAAAAGCGAGATATACATAAGTATACTTATGTAAGTAGGAGAGATGGCCAGAGAGCGTTATTGGATTACGTGTTAATTGACAGGCGCGCGAAAGAGAGACTTTTGGATGTTAATGTGCTGAGAGGTGCAACTGGAGGGATGTCTGATCATTATCTTGTGGAGGCTAAGGTGAAGATTTGTATGGGTTTTCAGAAAAGAAGAGTGAATGTTGGGGTGAAGAGGGTGGTGAGAGTAAGTGAGCTTGGGAAGGAGACTTGTGTGAGGAAGTACCAGGAGAGACTGATTACAGAATGGAAAAAGGTGAGAACAATGGAAGTAAGTGGAGTGGGGGAGGAATGGGATGTATTTAGGGAATCAGTGATGGATTGTGCAAAAGATGCTTGTGGCATGAGAAGAGTGGGAGGTGGGTTGATTAGAAAGGGTAGTGAGTGGTGGGATGAAGAAGTAAGAGTATTAGTGAAAGAGAAGAGAGAGGCATTTTTTGCAGGGAAAAAATGAAATTGAGTGGGAGACGTGTAAAAGAAAGAGACAGGAGGTCAAGAGAAAGGTGCAAGAGGTGAAAAAAAGGGCAAATGAGAGTTGGGGTGAGAGAGTATCATTAAATTTTAGGGAGAATAAAAAGATTTCTGGAAGGAGGTAAATAAAGTGCGTAAGACAAGAGAGCAAATGGGAACTTCAGTGAAGGGCGCAAATGGGGAGGTGATAACAAGTAGTGGTGATGTGAGAAGTAGATGGGGTGCGTATTTTGAAGGTTTGTTGAATGTGTTTGATGATAGAGTGGCAGATATAGGGTGTTTTGGTCGAGGTGGTGTGCAAAGTGAGAGGGTTAGGGAAAATGAGTTGGTAAACAGAGAAGAGGTAGTAAAAGCTTTGCGGAAGATGAAAGCCGGCAAGGCAGCAGGTTTGGATGGTAATGCAGTGGAATTTATTAAAAAAGGGGTGACTGTATTGTTGACTGGTTGGTAAGGTTATTTAATGTATGTATGACTCATGGTGAGGTGCCTGAGGATTGGCGGAATGCGTGCATAGTGCCATTGTATAAAGGCAAAGGGGATAAGAGTGAGTGCTCAAATTACAGAGGTATAAGTTTGTTGAGTATTCCTGGCAAATTAAAAGTGTTTATATATATATATATATATATATATATATATATATATATATATATATATATATATATATATATATATATATATATATATATATATATATATATATATATATATATATATATATATATATATATATATATATATATATATATATATATATATATATATATATATATATATATATATATATATATATATATATATATATATATATATATATATATATATATATATATATATATATATATATATATATATATATATATATATATATATATATATATATATATATATATATATATATATATACATATATATATATATATATATATATATATATATATATATATATATATATATATATATATATATATATATATATATATATATATATATATATATATATATATATATATATATATATATATATATATATATATATTTGTTATCCCTGGGGATAGGGGAGAAAGAATACTTCCCACCCATTCCTCACGTGTCGTAGAAGACGACTAAAGGGGACGGGAGCGGGGGGCCAGAAATCCTCTCCTCCTTGTATTTTTATTTCTAAAATGGGAAACAGAAGAATGAGTCTCGCGGGGAGTGCTCATCCTCCTCGAAGGCTCAGATTGGGGTGTCTAAATGTTTCTGGATGTAACCAAGATGTGAAAAAAGGAGAGATAGGTAGTATGTTTGAGGAAAGGAACCTGGATGTTTTGGCTCTGAGTGAAACGAAGCTCAAGGTTAAAGGGGAAGAGTGGTTTGAGAATGTCTTCGGAGTAAAGTCAGAGGTTAGTGAGAGTACAGGAGCAAGGGAAGGAGTAGCACTACTCCTGAAACAGGAGTGGTGGGAGTATGTGATAGAATGTAGGAGAGTAAATTCTAGATTGATATGGGTAAAACTGAAAGTTGATGAGAAAGATGGGTGATTATTGGTGCATATGCACCTGGGCATGAGAGGAAAGATCATGAGAGGCTAGTGTTTTGGGAGCAGCTGAATGAGTGTGTTAGTGGTTTTGATGCACAAGACCGGGCTATTGTGATGGGTGATTTGAATGCAAAGGTGAGTAATGTGGCACTTGAGGGAATAATTGGTATACATGGGTTGTTCAGTGTTGTAAATGGAAATGGTGAAGAGCTTGTAGATTTATGTTCTGAAAAACGACTGGTGATTGGGAATACCTGGTTTAAAAAGCGAGACGTACATAAGTATACATATGTAAATAGGAGAGATGGCCAGAGAGCATTGTTGGATTACGTCTTAATTGACAGGCGTACGAAAGAGGGACTTTTGGATGTTAATGTGTTGAGAGGTGCAACTGGAGGGATGTCTGATCATTATCTTGAGGAGGCGAAGGTGAAGATTTGTATGTGTTTTCAGAAAAGAAGACAGAATGTTGGAGGGAAGAGGGTGGTGAGAGTAAGTGAGCTTGGGAAGGAGGCTTGTGTGAGGAAGTACCATGAGAGACTGAGTACAGAATGGAAAAAGGTGAGAACAAAGGAGGTAAGGGGAGTGGGGGAGGAATGGGATGTATTTAGGGAAGCAGTGATGGCTTGCGCAAAAGATGCTTGTGGCATGAGAAGCGTGCGAGGTGGGTTGGTTAGAAAGGGTAGTGAGTGGTGGGATGAAGAAGTAAGACTATTAGTGAAAGAGTAAGAGTGAGTCATTTGGACGATTTTTGCAGGGAAAAAAATGCAAATGAGTGGGAGATGTATAAAAGAAAGAGGCAGGAGATCAAGAGAAAGGTGCAAGAGGTGAAAAAGAGTGCAAATGAGAGTTGGGGTGAGAGAGTATCATTAGATTTGAGGGGGGAATAAAAAGATGTTCTGGAAGGAGGTAAATAAAGTGCGTAAGACTTCAGTGAAGGGGGTTAATGGGGAGGATATAACAAGTGGTGGTGATGTGAGAAGGAGATGGAGTGAGTATTTTGAAATTTTGTTGAATGTGATGATAGAGTGGCAGATATAGGGTGTTTTGCTAGAGTTGGTGTGCAAAGTGAGAGGGTTAGGGAAAATGATTTGGTAAACAGAGAAGAGGTAGTAAAAGCTTTGCGAAAGATGAAAGCCGGCAAGGTAGCAGGTTCGGATGGTATTGCAGTGGAATTTTTTAAAAAAAGGGGTGACTGTATTGTTGACTGGTTGGTAAGGTTATTTAATGTATGTATGATTCATGGTGAGGTGCCTGAAGATTGGCGGAATGCTGGCATAGTGCCATTGTACAAAGGCAAAGGGGATAAGAGTTAGTGCTCAAATTACAGAGGTATAAGTTTGTTGAGTATTCCTGGTAAATTATATGGGAGGGTATTGATTGAGAGGGTGAAGGCATGTACAGAGCATCAGATTGGGGAAGAGCAGTGTGGTTTCAGAAATGGTAGAGGATGTGTGGATCAGGTGTTTGCTTTGAAGAATGTACGTAACAAATACTTAGAATGGATTTGTATATAGCATTTATGGATCTGGAGAAGGCATATGATAGAGTTGACAGAGATGCTCTGTGGAAGGTATTATGAATACTTGGTGTGGGAGGCAAGTTTTTGGAAGCAGTGAAAAGTTTTTATCAAAGATGTAAGGCATGTGTACGTGTAGGAGGAGAGGAAAGTGATTGGTTCTCAGTGAATGTAGGTTTGCGGCAGGGGTGTTTGATGTCTCTATGGTTGTTTAATTTTTTTATGAATTGGTTTGTTAGGGAGGTGAATGCAAGAGTTTTGGAAAGAGTGGCAAGTAAGCAGTCTTTTGGGGATGAGAAAGATTGGGAGTTGAGTCAGTTGCATGTTCAGGCCCCGATCACTCAAAATCGTTTTCACTCCATCTTTAAACCTCCAGTTTGGTCTCCCACTTCTCCTCGTTCCTTCCACCTCCGACATATATATCCTCTTCGTCAGTCTTCCCTCACTCACTCTCTCCATGTGCCTAAACCATTTCAAACCACACTCTTCTTCTCTCTCAATCACGCTCTTCTTATTTAAACACATCTCTCTTACCCTTACGTTACTTGATCAAACCACCTCACACCACATATTGTCCTCAAACATCTCATTCCAGCACATCCACCCTTCTGCGCACAACTCCATCCATAGCCCACGCCTCGCAACAATACAACATTGTTGGAACCACTATTCCTTCAAACATAGCCATTTTTGCTTTTGTAGATATTGTTCTCGACTTCCACACATTCTTTAAATCTCCTACGATTTTCGCCCCCTCCCCCACCCTATGATCCACTTCCGCTTCCCTGGTTCCATCCGCTGCCAGATCCACTCCCAGATATCTAAAACACTTTACTTCCTGCAGTTTTTCTCCATTCAAACTTATCTCCCCGATGACTTGACCCTTAACCCTACTGTACCAAATAACATTGCTCTTATTCACATTTACTCTTAACTTTCTTCTTTCACACACTTTACCAAACTCAGTCACCAGCTTCTGCAGTTTCTAACAAGAATAATAATAATAATGATAATAATCATAATGATAATAATAATAATAATAATAATGATAATAATAATAATTATAATAATAATAATAATAATAATAATAATAATGAAAATAATTATAATGATAATAATAATAATAATAATAATGATAATAGTGATGATAATAATAATAATAATAATAATAATAATAATAATAATAATAATAATAATATTAATAATAATAATGATAATAATAATAATAATAATAATAATAATAATAATGATAATAACAATAATAATACTAATAATAATAACAATAATAATAATGATAATAATAATAATAATAATAATAATAATGATAATAATAATAATGATAATAATAATAATAATGATAATAATAATAATAATAATAATAATAATAATAATAATAATAATAATAATAATAATAATAATAATAATAATAATAATAATAGTTGGGGTGAAGAGGGTGGTGAGAGTAAGTGAGCTTGAGAAGGAGACCTGTGTGAGGAAGTACCAGGAGAGACTGAGTACAGAATGGAAAAAGGTGAGAACAATGGAAGCAAGGGGAGTGGGGGAGGAATGGGATGTATTTAGGGAATCAGTGATGGATTGCGCAAAAGATGCTTGTGGCATGAGAAGAGTGGAAGGTGGGTTGATTAGAAAGGGTAGTGAGTGGTGGGATGAAGAAGTAAGAGTATTAGTGAAAGAGAAGAAAGAGGCATTTGGACGATTTTTGCAGGGAAAAAATGCAATTGAGTGGGAGATGTATAAAAGAAAGAGACAGGAGGTCAAGAGAAAGGTGCAAGAAGTGAAAAAAAGGGCAAATGAGAGTTGGGGTGAGAGAGTATCATTAAATTTTAGGGAGAATAAAAAGATGTTCTGGAAGGAGGTAAATAAAGTGCGTAAGACAAGGGAGCAAATGGGAACTTCAGTGAAGGGCGCAAATGGGGAGGTGATAACAAGTAGTGGTGATGTGAGAAGGAGACGGAGTATTTTGAAGGTTTGTTGAATGTGTTTGATGATAGTGTGGCAGATATAGGGTGTTTTGGTCGAGGTGGTGTGCAAAGTGAGAGGGTTAGGGAAAATGATTTGGTAAACAGAGAAGAGGTAGTGAAAGCTTTGCGGAAGATGAAAGCCGGCAAGGCAGCAGGTTTGGATGGTATTGCAGTGGAATTTATTAAAAAAGTGGGTGACTGTATTGTTGACTGGTTGGTAAGGTTATTTAATGTATGTATGACTCATGGTGAGGTGCCTGAGGATTGGCTGAATGCGTGCATAGTGCCATTGTACAAAGGCAAACGGGATAAGAGTGAGTGCTCAAATTACAGAGGTATAAGTTTGTTGAGTATTCCTGGTAAATTATATGGGAGGGGATTGATTGAGAGCGTGAAGGCATGTACAGAGAATCAGATTGGGGAAGAGCAGTGTGGTTTCAGAAGTGGTAGAGGATGTGTGGATCAGGTGTTTGCTTTGAAGAATGTATGTGAGAAATACTTAGAAAAGCAAATGGATTTGTATGTAGCATTTATGGATCTGGAGAAGGCATATGATAGAGTTGATAGAGATGCTCTGTGGAAGGTATTAAGAATATATGGTGTGGGAGGAAAGTTGTTAGAAGCAGTGAAAAGTTTTTATCGAGGATGTAAGGCATGTGTGCGTGTAGGAAGAGCGGAAAGTGATTGGTTCTCAGTGAATGTAGGTTTGCGGCAGGGGTGTGTGATTTCTCTATGGTTATTTAATTTTTTAATGAATGGGGTTGTTAGGGAGGTAAATGCAAGAGTTTTGGAAAGAGGGGCAAGTATGAAGTCTGTTGGGGATGAGAGAGCTTGGGAAGTGAGTCAGTTGTTGTTCGCTGATGATACAGCGCTGGTGGCTGATTCATGTGAGAAACTGCAGAAGCTGGTGACTGAGTTTGGTAAAGTGTGTGGAAGAAGAAAGTTAAGAGTAAATGTGAATAAGAGCAAGGTTATTAGGTACAGTAGGGTTGAGGGTCAAGTCAATTGGGAGGTGAGTTTGAATGGAGAAAAACTGTAGGAAGTTTAGTGTTTTAGATATCTGGGAGTGGATCTGGCAGCGGATGGAACCATGGAAGCGGAAGTGGATCATCGGGTGGGGGAGTGGGCGAAAATTCTGGGGGCCTTGAAGAATGTGTGGAAGTCGAGAACATTATCTCGGAAAGCAAAAATGGGTATGTTTGAAGGAATAGTGGTTCCAACAATGTTGTATGGTTGCGAGGCGTGGGCTATGGATAGAGTTGTGCGCTGGAGGATGGATGTGCTGGATATGAGATGTTTGAGGACAATGTTTGGTGTGAGGTGGTTTGATCGAGTGAGCAACGTAAGGGTAAGAGAGATGTGTGGAAATAAAAAGAGCTTGGTTGAGAGAGCAGAAGAGGGTGTTTTGAAGTGGTTTGGGCACATGGAGAGGATGAGTGAGGAAAGATTGACCAAGAGGATATATGTGTCGGAGGTGGAGGGAGCAAGGAGAAGAGGGAGACCAAATTGGAGGTGGAAAGATGGAGTGAAAAAGATTTTGTGTGATCGGGGC
>NC_092226.1:60323655-60403655 GCF_036320965.1 Panulirus ornatus
GCAAGAGATTTGGAGAGAGGGGTAAGTATGCAGTCTGTTATGGATGAGAGAGCTTGGGAAGTAAGTCAGTTGTTGTTCGCTGATGATAAAGCGCTGGTGTCTGATTCATGTGAGAAACTGCAGAAGCCTGGTGACTGAGTTTGGTAAAGTGTGTGAAATGAGAAATGTAAGAGTAAATATGAATAAGAGCAAGGTTATTAGGTACAGTAGGTTTGAGGGTCAAGTCAATTGGGAGGTAAGTTTGAATGGAGAAAAACTGGAGGAAGTAAAGCGTTTTAGATATCTGGGAGTGGATCTGGCAGCGGATGGAACCATGGAAGCAGAAGTGAATCATTGGGTGGAGGAGGGGGCGAAAATTCTGGGAGACTTAAAGAATGTTTGGAAGTCGAGAGCATTATCTCGGAAAGCAAAGGTGGGTATGTTTGAAGGAATAGTGGTTCCAACAATGTTGTATGGTTGCGAGGCGTGGGCTATGGATAGAGTAGTGCGCAGGAGGGTGGATGTGCTGGAAATGAGATGTTTCAGGACAATATGTGGTGTGAGGTGGTTTGATCGAGTAAGTAATGTAAGAGTAAGAGAGATGTGTGGAAATAAAAAGAGTGTGGTTGAGAGAGCATAAGAGGGTGTTTTGAAATGGTTTGGTCACATGGAGAGAATGAGTGAGGAAAGATTGACCAAGAGGATATATGTGTCGGAGGTGGAGGGAACGAGAAGTGGGAGACCAAATTGTAGGTGGAAAGATGGAATGAAAAAGTTTTTGAGTGATCGGGGCCTGAACATGCAGGAGGGTGAAAAGCGTGCAAGGAATAGAGTGAATTGGAACGATGTGGTATACCGGGGTCGACGTGCTGTCAATGGATTGAACCAGGGCATGTGAAGCGTCTGGGGTAAACCATGGAAAGTTGTGTGGGGCCTGGATGTGGAAAGAGAGCTGTGGTTTCGGTGCATTATTACATGACAGCTAGAGACTGAGTCTGAACGAATGGGGCCTTTGTTGTCTTTTCCTAGCGTTACCTCGCACACATGAGGGGGAGGGGTTGTTATTCCATGTGTGGCGAGGTGGCGATTGGAATAAATAAAGGCAGACAGTATGAATCATGTACATGTGCATATATGTATATGTCTGTGTGTGTATATATATTTGTGTACATTGAGATGTATAGGTATGTATATTTGCGTGTGTGGACGTGTATGTATATACATATGTATGTGGGTGGGTTGGGCCATTCGTTCGTCTGTTTCCTTGCGCTACCTCGCTAAAGCGGGAGACAGCGACAAAGCAAAATAGATAAATAGATAAATAAATAGATAAATAAATAAATAAATAGATAAATATATATATATATATATATATATATATATATATATAAATATATATATATATATATATCTTTTGGAAAATTGAAAAAAACGAGAGGGGAGGATTTCCAGCAACCCGCTCCCTCCCCTTTTAGTCGCTTTCTACGACACGCAGGGAATACGTGGGAAGCATTCTTTCTCCCCTATCCCCAGGGATAATATATATATATATATATATATATATATATATATATATATATATATATATATATATATATATATATATATATATATATATATATTTTTTTTTTTTTATCCTATTTGCCATTTCCCACATTGGCGAGGTAGCGTTAAGAACAGAGAACTGGGCCTTAGAGGGAATATCCTCACCTGACCCCCTTCTCTATTCCTTCTTTTGGAAAATTAAAAAAAAACAAGAAAGGGGAGGATTTCCAGCCACCCGCTCCTTCCCCTTTTAGTCGCCTTCTACGACAAGCAGGGAATACGTGGGAAGTATTCTTTCTCCCCTATCCCCAGGGATAATTTATATTTATTTTATGGCCAGAGAGCGTTATTGGATTACGTGTTAATTGACAGGCGTGCGAAAGAGAGACTTTTGGATGTTAATGTGCTGAGAGGTGCAACTGGAGGGATGTCTGATCATTATCTTGTGGAGGCTAAGGTGAAGAGTTGTATGGGTTTTCAGAAAAGAAGAGTGAATGTTGGGGTGAAGAGGGTGGTGAGAGTAAGTGAGCTTGAGAAGGAGACCTGTGTGAGGAAGTACCAGGAGAGACTGAGTACAGAATGGAAAAAGGTGAGAACAATGGAAGTAAGGGGAGTGGGGGAGGAATGGGATGTATTTAGGGAATCAGTGATGGATTGCGCAAAAGATGCTTGTGGCATGAGAAGAGTGGGAGGTGGGTTGATTAGAAAGGGTAGTGAGTGGTGGGATGAAGAAGTAAGAGTATTAGTGAAAGAGAAGAGAGAGGCATTTGGACGATTTTTGCAGGGAAAAAATGCAATTGAATGGGAGATGTATAAAAGAAAGAGGCAGGAGGTCAAGAGAAAGGTGCAATAGGTGAAAAAGAGGGCAAATGAGAGTTGGGGTGAGAGAGTATCATTAAATTTTAGGGAGAATAAAAAGATGTTCTGGAAGGAGGTAAATAAAGTGCGTAAGACAAGGGAGCAAATGGGAACTTCAGTGAAGGGCGCAAATGGGGAGGTGATAACAAGTAGTGGTGATGTGAGAAGGAGATGGAGTGAGTATTTTGAAGGTTTGTTGAATGTGTTTGATGATAGAGTGGCAGATATAGGGTGTTTTGGTCGAGGTGGTGTGCAAAGTGAGAGGGTTAGGGAAAATGATTTGGTAAACAGAGAAGAGGTAGTGAAAGCTTTGCGGAAGATGAAAGCCGGCAAGGCAGCAGGTTTGGATGGTATTGCAGTGGAATTTATTAAAAAAGGGGGTGACTGTATTGTTGACTGGTTGGTAAGGTTATTTAATGTATGTATGACTCATGGTGAGGTGCCTGAGCATTGGCGGAATGCGTGCATAGTGCCATTGTACAAAGGCAAAGGGGATATGAGTGAGTGCTCAAATTACAGAGGTATAAGTTTGTTGAGTATTCCTGGTAAATTATATGGGAGGGTATTGATTGAGAGGGTGAAGGCATGTACAGAGCATCAGATTGGGGAAGAGCAGTGTGGTTTCAGAAGTGGTAGAGGATGTGTGGATCAGGTGTTTGCTTTGAGGAATGTATGTGAGAAATACTTAGAAAAGCAAATGGATTTGTATGTAGCATTTATGGATCTGGAGAAGGCATATGATAGATTTGATAGAGATGCTCTGTGGAAGGTATTAAGAATATATGGTGTGGGAGGAAAGTTGTTAGAAGCAGTGAAAAGTTTTTATCGAGGATGTAAGGCATGTGTGCGTGTAGGAAGAGCGGAAAGTGATTGGTTCTCAGTGAATGTAGGTTTGCGGCAGGGGTGTTTGATGTCTCCATGGTTATTTAATTTTTTTATGGATGGGGTTGTTAGGGAGGTAAATGCAAGAGTTTTTGAAAGAGGGGCAAGTATGAAGTCTGTTGGGGATGAGAGAGCTTGGGAAGTGAGTCAGTTGTTGTTCGCTGATGATACAGCGCTGGTGGCTGATTCATGTGAGAAACTGCAGAAGCTGGTGACTGAGTTTGGAAAAGTGTGTGGAAGAAGAAAGTTAAGAGTAAATGTGAATAAGAGCAAGGTTATTAGGTACAGTAGGGTTTAGGGTCAAGTCAATTGGGAGGTGAGTTTGAATGGAGAAAAACTGGAGGAAGTGAAGTGTTTTAGATACCTGGGAGTGGATCTGGCAGCGGATGGAACCATGGAAGCGGAAGTGGATCATAGGGTGGGGGAGGGGGCGAAAATCCTGGGGGCCTTGAAGAATGTGTGGAAGTCGAGAACATTATCTCGGAAAGCAAAAATGGGTATGTTTGAAGGAATAGTGGTTCCAACAATGTTGTATGGTTGCGAGGCGTGGGCTATGGATAGAGTTGTGCGCAGGAGGATGGATGTGCTGGAAATGAGATGTTTGAGGACAACGTGTGGTGTGAGGTGGTTTGATCGAGTGAGTAACGTAAGAGTAAGAGAGATGTGTGGAAATAAAAAGAGCGTGGTTGAGAGAGCAGAGGAGGGTGTTTTGAAGTGGTTTGGGCACATGGAGAGGATGAGTGAGAAAAGATTGACCAAGAGGATATATGTGTCGGAGGTGGAGGGAACAAGGAGAAGAGGGAGACCAAATTGGAGGTGGAAAGATGGAGTGAAAAAGATTTTGTGTGATCGGGGCCTGAACATGCAGGAGGGTGAAAGGAGGGCAAGGAATAGAGTGAATTGGAGCGATGTGGTATACCGGGGTTGACGTGCTGTCAGTGGATTGAAGCAAGGCATGTGAAGCGTCTGGGGTAAACCATGGAAAGCTGTGTAGGTATGTATATTTGCGTGTGTGGACGTATGTATATACATGTGTTTGGGGGGGGGTTGGGCCATTTCTTTCGTCTGTTTCCTTGCGCTACCTCGCAAACGCGGGAGACAGCGACAAAGTATAATAAATATAAATAATGATATATATATATATATATATATATATATATATATATATATATATATAGAGAGAGAGAGAGAGAGAGAGAGAGAGAGAGAGAGAGAGAGAGAGAGAGAGAGAGAGAGAGAGAGAGAGAGAGAGAGAGAGAGAGAGAGAGAGAGAGAGACATACATATTGAGCCAGAGGGTGGGATAGGGGGCGAGAGTTTTGAGAGCGTTAAAAAAATGTATGGAAGGAGAAAACGTTATCTCGGAAAGCTAAAATAGGTATGTTTGAGGGAATAGTGTCTCCAACAATTATATATGGTTGCGAGGCTTTCGCTATAGTTAGGGTTTTGCGGATGAAGGTGGATGTGTTGGAAATGAGATGTTTGAGGACAGTAAGTGGTGTGAGGTGGTTTGATCGAATAAGTAATGAAAGGGTAAGAGATTGCTTGGTAATAAAAAGAGTGTGGTTGCGAGAGTAGAAGAGGGTTTACTGAAATGGTTTGATCACATGGAGAGAATGAGTGAAGAAAGATTGAGAAAGAAGATACATGTGTCAGAGGTGGAGGCAACGAGAAGTGGGACACCAAATTTGAGGTGGAAGGATGTAGTGAAAAAGATTTTGAGCGATCGGGGCCTGAACATGCAGGAGGGTATAACGCTTGCAAGGAAGAGGATGAATTGGAACGATGTTTTATACCGGGGTTCGACGTGCTGTGAATTGATTGAACCAGGGCATGTGAAGCGTTTGGTGTAAACCTTGGAAAGTTTTGCTTCTCCTGAATGTAGAGGGGGAGCTGTGGTTGCGGTGCATTATACATGATAGCTTTCACCCTCCTGTATATCTGGCCCAGATCGCTCAAAATCTTTTTCACTCCATCCTTTGACCTCCAATTTGGTCTCCCACTTCTCCTTGTTCCCTCAACCTCTGACACATATATCCTATTTCTCAATCCTTCCTCACTTATTCTCTCCATGTGACCAAACCATTTAAATACACACTTTTTTTTTTCTTACCACACATCTCTCTTCCCCTTTCATAACTTACTCGATGAAACACCTCACACCACATATTATCCTAAAACATCTCATTTCCAACACATCCACCCTCCTTCGCACAACCCTATCTATCGCCCATGCCTCAAAACTATATAACATTATTGGATCACATCCTTCAACGCTTACAGAACCTTTGCCCCCTCCCCCATCCTGGGACTCACTACCTCATCCATGGTTCCATCCACTGGCATATCCACTCCGAGATATCTAAAACAATTCAATTCCTCTAGTTTTCCTCTATTCAAACTTACCTCCCAATCTACTCTTCCCCCAACCCTACTTAACCTAATTATCTTGCTCTTGTTCACATTCATTCTCAGCTTTCTCCTTTCACACACTTTAACAAACTCAGTCACCAACTTCTGCAGTTTCTCATCCGAATCAACCACCAGTGCTCTTTCATCAACGAAGAACAACTGACTCACTTTCCAAACCCTCTCATCCACAACAGAGTGCATGCCTGCCTCTCTCCAAAACTCTTGCATACACCTCCCTAACTACCCCATCCACAAACAAATTAAACAACCATGGAGACATTACACATCCCTGTCGCAAACCGACATTCACTTGGAACCAATCACGTCCTTCTCTTCCTAATCGTACACATACCTCAAATAATCGATAACAACTTTTCACTGCTTCTAGCAACTTTTCTCCCACACCATATACTCTAGTACCTTCCACAGAGCATCTCTGTCAACTCTACCTTATGCCTTCTCCAGATCCATAAATGCTACTTACAAATCCATCTGCATTTTAAAGTATTCCTTACGTACATTTTTCAAAGCAAACGCCTGATCCACACATCCTCTACCACTTCTGAAAGTACACTGCGCCTCTCCAACGGTGCTCCGTACATGCCTAGACCCTCTAGATCAATACCCTCCAATATGATTTCGTAGGAACACTCAAGAAACGTATACCTCTTTAATTTGAACATTCACCTTTATCCCCTTTGCCTTTGTACATTGGCACCATACATGCTTTCCGCCAATCCTCAGGTACCTCACCATGAACCATACATACATTGAATATCCTCACCAGTCAACAACACAGTCACCCACTCCTTTAATAGATTTGAAGGCAATACCATCCAAATCCACCCCCTTGCCGACTTTCATCTTCTGCAAAACTTTCACTACCTCTTCTTTGTTTACCAAAAAATTTTCCCTAACACTCTCACCTCGCACACTACCTAGACCAAAACAGCCTATATCTGCCACTCTATTATCACACACATTCAACAAACCTTTGAAATATTCACACCAACTCCGTTTAACTTCACTACTACTTGTTTTTGCCTCCCAATTTCCTCCTTCACCGATGTTCCCAGTTGTTCTCTTATCTTACGCACTTCGTTTACCTCCTTCCAGACCATCTTTTTACTCTCCCTAGAATTTGGTGATATTCTCTCACCCCAACTTTCATTTGCTCTCTTTTTCACCACTTGCACATTTCTCTTAACCCCTTACCTCTTTCTTTTATACATCTCAAAGTTATTTGCACTATTTCCCTGCAAAAATCGTCCAAATGACTCTCTCTTCTCTTTCACTAATAATCTTACTTCTTTATCTCAACACTCACTACCCTTTCTATTCTGCCCACCTCCCACCTTTCTCATAAAACAGGCATCTTGTGCGCAAGCCACCACTGCTTCTCTATATACATCCCATTCCTCCCCCACACCCCTTCCATCAATTGCTCTCACCTTTTTCCATTGTGCACTCAATTTTCCCTGGTACTTCCTCACAAAAGAGTCCTTTCCAAGCTCACTTACTCTCACCACTCATTTCACCCTAATATTCTCTCTTTTCTGAAAACCTCTACATATCTTCACCTTCGCCTCCACAAGATAATGGTCTGACAAGCCCCCCAGTAGCCCCTCTCAGCACGTTAACATCCAAAAGTCTCTCTTTCGCGTGCCTATCAATGAACACGTAATCCACCAACACTCTCTGTCCATTTCTGCTACTTACTAACATATGCTTATGCATATCTCTCTCTTTTTAAACCAGGTATCCCCAATCACCAGTCCTTTTTCAGCACACAAATCTACAAGTTCTTCACCATTTCCATTTACAACACTGAACATTCCATGTGCACCAATTATACCCTCAAGTGCCATATTACTCACCTTTGCAGTCAAAGCGCCCATCACTATATCCAGATCTCGTACATCAAAGCTGTTAACACACTCACTAAGCTGCTCCCAAAACGTTTGCCTCCCATGATATTTCTATCCATGCCCAGGTGCATATCTACCAATAATCACCCATCTCTCTCCATCTACCTTCAGTTTTACCCACATTAACCTAGAGTTTACTTTCTTACAGTCTATAACATACTCCCAACACTCCTGTTTCAGGAGTAGTGCTACCCCTTCCCTTGCTCTTGTCCTCTCAACAACCCCTGACTTTACTCCCAAGACACTCTTCCCCTTTACCTTTGAGCTTCGTTTCACTCAGAGCCAAAACATCCAAGTTCCTTTCCTCAAACACATTACCTATCTCTCCTTTTTTCTCATCTTGGTGCCATCCACACACATTTAGACACCCCAATCTGAGCCTTCGAGGAGGATTAGGACACCCCGCGTGACTCCTTCTTCTGTTTCCCCTTTTAGAAAGTTAAAATATATATATGGAAAGATGGAGTGAAAAAGATTTTGAGTGATCGGGGCCTGAAAATTCAGGAGGATGAAAGGCGTGCAAGGAATAGAGTGAATTGGAACGATGTGGTATACCGGGGTCGACGTGCTGTCAATGGATTGAACCAGGGCATATGAAGGGGTCTGGGGTAAGCCATGGAAAGTTCTGTATGCCCTATATGTGGAAAGGGAGCTGTGGTTTCGGTGCATTATTACATGACATCTAGAGACTGAGTGTGAACGAATGTGGCCTTTGTTGTCTTTTCCTAGCGCTACCTCACACACATGAGTGGGGGGGAGGTTGTTATTTCATGTGTGGCGAGGTGGCGATGGGAATGAATAAAGGCAAGCAGTATGAATTATGTACATGTGTATATATGTATATGTCTGTGTGTGTATATATATGTATACGTTGAGATGTATAGGTATGTATATTTGCGTATGAGGACGTGTATGTATATAAATGTGTATGTGGGTGTGTTGGGCCATTCGTTCGTCTGTTTCCTTGCGCTACCTCGCTAACGCGGGAGACAACGACAAAGCAAAATGAATAAATATATATATATATATATATATATATATATATATATATATATATATATATATATATATATATATATATACATAGAAATATATCATATTTTTTTTTGTTATTATACTTTGTCGCTTTCTCCTACGTTAGCGAGGTAGCACAAGGGAATAGACGAAAGAATAGCCCAACCAACCCACATGTACATGTATGTACATACAAGTCCACACACGCACATATACATACCTATGCATCTAAACGTATACATATATTTACACACAGACATATAATTATACACACTCGTACATAATTCATACTCTCTGCCCATTTCATTCTCATCGCAACCCCGCCACACATGAAATAACAACCCCCTTCCCCCGCAGGTGCGCGAGGTAGCACTAAGAAAGACAACAAAGGTCACATTGGTTCACCCTCAGGCTCTAGCTGTCATATATAATGCACCGAAACCACAGCTCCCTTTGCACATCCTGACCCCATAAAACTTTCCATGGTTTACCCTAGGCTCTTCTCATGCCCTAGTTCAATCCAATGGCAGCACGTCGACCCCGGTATACCACATGGTTCCAATTCACTCTGTTCCTTGCACGCATCTCACTCTCCTGCATGTTCAGGCCCCGATCTCTCAAAATCTTTTTGCTCCATCTGTCCGCCTCCACTTAGGTCTCCTACTTCTCATTCCCCACATATCTGACACATATATGCTCTTGGTCAATCTTTCCTCTCTCATTTTCTCCTTATGACCAAACCAATTCAAAACACCCTCTTCTGCTCTCTCAACCACATTCCTTCTATTACCACACATCTCCCTTACCCTTTCATTACTTACTTATCAAACCACCTCACGCCACATATTGTCCTAAAACATCTCATTTCCATAACATCAAACCTCTTCCGCACAACTCTATCTATAGTCCATGCCTCGCAAACATATAACATTGTTAGAACCACTATTACTTCAAACATACCCATTTTTGCCTTCTGAGATAACGTTCTCGCCTTCCACACATTTTTCAAAGCTCCCAGAACTTTTGCCTCCTTCCCCACCCTATGACTCACTTCCGCTACCATCGCTCCATCCACTGCCAAATCCACTCCTAGATATCTAAAACACTTCAATTCCTCCAGTTTTTCTCCATTCACACTTACCTCCCAATTGACTTGTCCCCTCAACCCTACTGTACCTAATAACATTGCTTTTATTTACATTTACACTCAGCTTTCTTCTTTCACAGACTTTGCTAGATTCAGTCACCAGCTTCTGCAGTTTCTTACATGAATCAGCCACCAGCGCTGCATCATGAGCGAACAGCTACGGATTTACTTCTCAAGCTCTCTCATGCACAACAGAGTGGATACTTGTCCCTCTCTCCAAAACTCTTGCATTCACCTCCCTAACAACCTAATTCATAAACAAATTAAACAACCATGGAGACATCACGCACCCCAGCCGCAAACTAACATTCACTGAGAACCAATCACTTTCCTATCTTCCTACTCGTATACATACCTTACATCCTCGATAAAAAACTTTTCACTGCTTCTAACAACTTGCCTCCCACACCATATATTCTTAATACCTTCCGCAAAGCATCTCTATCAACGTTATCATATGCTTTTTCCAGATCCATGCAAGCTACATAGAAACCCATTTGCTTTTGTAAGTATTTCTCACATACTTTCTTCAAAGCAAACACATGATCCATACATCCTCTAACACTTCTGAAACCACACTGCTCTTCCCCAATCTGATGCTCTGTACATGCCTTCACTCTCTCAGTCAATACCCTCCCATATGATATCCGAGAAATACTCAATAAGCTTATACCTCTGTAATCTGAGCACTCACCATGAGCCATACATACATGAAAAGAATCTTACCAACCAGTCAAAAACACAGTCATCCCCTTTTTTAACAAATTCCATTGCAATACCATTCAAACCCGCCACATTGCCGGCTTTCATCTTCCGGAAAGCATTTACTACCTCTTCTCTGTTTACCAAGTCATTCCCCCTAACCCTCTCACTTTTCAGACCACCTCGACCAAAACACCCTTAAAATACTCACTCCATCTCCTTCTCATATCACCACTACTTGTTATCTCCTCCCATTTGCCCCATTCACTGATGTTCACATTTCTTCCCTTGTCTTACGCACTTTATTTACCTCCTTCAAAAACGTCCTTTTATTCTCCCTAAAATTTAATGATACTTTCTCATCCCAATTCTCATTTGCCCCCTTTTTCACCTCTTGTACCTTTCTCTTGACCTCCTACCTCTTTCTTTTATACATCTCCAAGTTATTTGCATTTTTTCCTGCAAGGTCGTCCAAATGCCTCTATCTTCTCTTTAACTAACAATATTGCCTCTTCATCCCACCACTCACTGCCTTTCTAATCTGCCCACCTCCCATTCCATTTTTCCCCCACTCCCCTTACGTTATACGTTCTCACCTTTTCCATTTTGTGCTCAGTTTCTCCTGAAACTTTTTCACACAAGTCTTTTTCCTAGCCTCACTTACTCTCAACACTCTGTTCACCCCAACCTTCTCTCTTCTTTCTTGAAAACCTTTACAAGTCTTCACCTTTGCCTCCAAAAGATAATGATAAGATATCCCTCCAGTTTCACCTCTCAGCAAATTAGCACCCAAAAGTCTCTCTTTCACGCGCCTATCAATCAACACGTAATCTAATAACTCTCTCTGCTTACAAAACACCTGCCTCTAATGATATTTCTTCTCATGACCAGGTACACAGGCACCAATAATCACCCTCTCTCTCCATCCACATTCAGTTTTACCCATATCAAGCTAAAGTTTCCTTTCTTACACTCAATCACATACTCCCACAACTCCTGCTTCCCGAATTGTGCTGCTCCTTCCTTTGGTCTTGTGTGTGTATATATATATATATATATATATATATATATATATATATATATATATATATATATATATATATTTTTTTTTTTTTTTTTTGCTTTGTCGCTGTCTCCCGCGTTTGCGAGGTAGCCCAAGGAAACAGACGAAAGAAATGGCCAAACCCACCCCCATACACATGTATATACATACGTCCACACACGCAAATATACATACCTACACAGCTTTCCATGGTTTACCCCAGACGCTTCACATGCCTTGATTCAATCCACTGACAGCACGTCAACCCCGGTATACCACATCGCTCCAATTCACTCTATTCCTTGCCCTCCTTTCACCCTCCTGCATGTTCAGGCCCCGATCACACAAAATCTTTTTCACTCCATCTTTCCACCTCCAATTTGGTCTCCCTCTTCTCCTCGTTCCCTCCACCTCCGACACATATATCCTCTTGGTCAATCTTTCCTCACTCATTCTCTCCATGTGCCCAAACCATTTCAAAACACCCTCTTCTGCTCTCTCAACCACGCTCTTTTTATTTCCACACATCTCTCTTACCCTTACGTTACTCACTCGATCAAACCACCTCACACCACACATTGTCCTCAAACATCTCATTTCCAGCACATCCATCCTACTGCGCACAACTCTATCCATAGCCCACGCCTCGCAACCATACAACATTGTTGGAACCACTATTCCTTCAAACATACCCATTTTTGCTTTCCGAGATAATGTTCTCGACTTCCACACATTCTTCAAGGCTTCCAGAATTTTCGCCCCCTCCCCCACCCTATGATCCACTTCCGCTTCCATGGTTCCATCCGCTGCCAGATCCACTCCCAGATATCTAAAACACTTCACTTCCTCCAGTTTTTCTCCATTCAAACTCACCTCCCAATTGACTTGACCCTCAACCCTACTGTACCTAATAACCTTGCTCTTATTCACATTTACTCTTAGCTTTCTCCTTTCACACACTTTACCAAACTCAGTCACCAGCTTCTGCAGTTTCTCACATGAATCAGCCACCAGCGCTGTATCATCAGCGAACACCAACTGACTCACTTCCCAAGCTCTCTCATCCCCAACAGACTTCATACTTGCCCCTCTTTCCAAAACTCTTGCATTCACCTCCCTAAAACCCCATCCATAAACAAATTAAACAACCATGGAGACATCACACACCCCTGCCGCAAACCTACATTCACTGAGAACCAATCACATTCCTCTCTTCCTACACGTACACATGCCTTACATCCTCGATAAAAACTTTTCACTGCTTCTAACAACTTGCCTCCCACACCATATATTCTTAATACCTTCCACAGAGCATCTCTATCAACTCTATCATATGCCTTCTCCAGATCCATAAATGCTACATACAAATCCATTTGCTTTTGTAAGTATTTCTCACATACATTCTTCAAAGCAAACACCTGATCCACACATCCTCTACCACTTCTGAAACCACACTGCTCTTCCCCAATCTGATGCTCTGTACATGCCTTCACCCTCTCAATCAATACCCTCCCATATAATTTACCAGGAATACTCAACAAACTTATACCTCTGTAATTTGAGCACTCACTCTTATCCCCTTTGCCTTTGTACAATGGCACTATGCACGCATTCCGCCAATCCTCAGGCACCTCACCATGAGTCATACATACATTAAATAACCTTACCAACTAGTCAACAATACAGTCACCCCCTTTTTTAATAAATTCCACTGCAATACCATCCAAACCCGCTGCCTTGCCGGCTTTCATCTTCCGCAAAGCTTTTACTACCTCTTCTCTGTTTACCAAATCATTTTCCCTAACCCTCTCACTTTGCACACCACCTCGACCAAAACACACTATATCTGCCACTGTATCATGAAACACATTCAACAAACCTTCAAAATACTCGCTCCATCTCCTTCTCACATCACCACTACTTGTTATCACCTCCCCATTTGCGCCCTTCACTGAAGTTTCCATTTGTTCCCTTGTCTGACGCACTTTATTTACCTCCTTCCAGAACATCTTTTTATTCTCCCTAAAATTTAATGATACTCTCTCACCCCAACTCTCATTTGCCCTTTTTTTCACCTCTTGCACCTTTCTCTTCACCTCCTGTCTCTTTCTTTTATACGTCTCCCACTCAATTGCATTTTTTCCCTGCAAAAATCATCCAAATGCCTCTCTCTTCTCTTTCACTAATACTCTTACTTCTTCATCCCACCACTCACTACCCTTTCTAATCAACCCACCTCCCACTCTTCTCATGCCACAAGCATCTTTTGCGCAATCCATCACTGGATATATATATATATATATATATATATATATATATATATATATATATATATATATATATATATATATATATATATATATATATATATGTATATATATATATATATGGGAAAAAGATTGCTTCCCACGCATTCCTCACGTGTCGTAGACGGCGACTAAAGGTGACAGGAGCGGGGGGCTACAAGCCCTCCCCTCCCTGTATTTTAACTTTCTAAAAGGTGAAACAGAAGAAGGAGTCACGCAGGGAAGTGCTCATCCTCCTCGAAGGCTCAGACTGGGGTGTCTAAATGTGTGTGGATATAACAAAGATGTGAGAAAAGGAGAAATAGGAAATATGTATGAGGAAAGGAACCTGGATGTTTTGGCTCTGAGTGACACGAAGCTCAAGGGTAAAGGGGAAGAGTGGTTTGGGAATGTCTTGGGAGTAAAGTCAAGGGTTAGTTAGAGGGCAAGAGCAAGGGAAGGAGTAGCACTACTCCTGAAACAGGAGTTGTGGGAGTATGTGATAGAATGTAAGAAAGAGAATTCTAGATTAATATGGGTAAAACTGAAAGTTGATGGAGAGAGATGGGTGATTATTGGTGCATGTGCACCTGGGAATGAGAAGAAAGATCATGAGATGCAAGTGTTTTGGGAGAAGCTGAATGAGTGTGTTAATGGTTTTGATGCACAAGACCGGGTTATAGTTATGGGTGATATGAATGCAAAGGTGAGTAATGTGGCAGTTGAGGGAATAATTGGTATACATGGGGTGTTCAGTGTTGTAAATGGAAATGGTGAAGAGCTTGTAGATTTATGTGCTGAAAAAGTACTGGTGATTGGGAATCCCTGGTTTAAAAAGCGAGATATACATAAGTATACATATGTAAGTAGGAGAGATAGCCAGAGAGCGTTATTGGATTACGTGATAATTGACAGGCGCGCGAAAGAGAGACTTTTGGATGTTAATATGCTGAGAGGTGCAACTGGAGGGATGTCTGATCATTATCTTGTGGAGGCGAAGGTGAAGATTTCTATGGGTTTTCAGAAAATAAGAGAGAATGTTCGGGTGAAGAGGGTGGTGAGAGTAAGTGCGCTTGGGAAGGAGACTTGTGTGAGGAAGAACCAGGAGAGACTGAGTACAGAATGGAAAAAGGTGTGAACAAAGGAGGTAAGGGGAGTGGGGGAGGAATGGGATAAATTTAGGGAAGCAGTGGTTGCTTCGGCAAAAGATGCTTGTGGCATGAGAAGCGTGGGAGGTGGGTTGATTAGAAAGGGTAGTGAGTGGTGCGATGAAGAAGTAAGAATATTAGTGAAAGAGAAAAGAGAGGCATTTGGACGATTTTTACATTGAAATAATGCAAATGAGTGGGAGATGTATAAAAAAAGAGGCAGGAGGTCAAGAGAAAGGTGCAAGAGGTGAAAAAGAGGGCAAATGAGAGTTGGGGTGAGAGAGTATCATTAAATTTCAGAGAGAATAAAAAGATGTTCTAGAAGGAGGTAAATAAAGTGCGTAAGACAAGGGAGCAAATGGGAACTTCAGTGAAGGGGGCTAATGGGGAGGTGATAACAAGTAGTGGTGATGTGAGAAGGAGATGGAGTGAGTATTTTGAAGGTTTGTTGAATGTGTTTGATGATAGAATGGCAGATATAGTGTGTTTTGGTCGATGTGGTGTGGAAAGTGAGAGGGCTAGGGAAAATGATTTGGTAAACAGAGTAGAGGTACTAAAAGCTTTGCGGAAGATGAAAGTCGGCAAGGCAGTAGGTTTGGATGGTATTGCAGTGGAATTTATTAAAAAAGGGGGTGACCGTATTGTTGACAGTTTGGTGAGGTTATTTAATGTATGTATGATTCATGGTGAGGTGCCTGAGGATTGGCGGAATGCTTGCATAGTGCCATTGTACAAAGGCAAAGGGGATAAGAGTGAGTGCTCAAATTACAGAGGTATAAGTTTGTTGAGTATTCCTGGTAAATTATATGGGAGGGTATTGATTGAGAGGGTGAAGGCATGTATAGAGCATCAGATTGGGGAAGAGTAGTGTGGTTTCAGAAGTGGTAGAGGATGTGTGGATCAGGTGTTTGCTTTGAAGAATGTATGTGAGAAATACTTAAAAAAGCAAATGGATTTTTATGTAGCATTTTTTGATCTGGAGAAGGCATATGATAGAGTTGATAGAGATGCTCTGTGGAAGGTATTAAGAATCTATGGTGTGGGAGGCAAGTTGTTAGAAGGAATGAAAAATTTTTATCGAGGATGTAAGGCATGTGTACGTGTAGGAAGAGAGGAAAGTGATTGGTTCTCAGTGAATGTAGGTTTGCGGCAGGGGTGTGTGATGTCTCCATGGTTGTTTAATTTCTTTATGGATGGGGTTGTTAGGGAGGTGAAAGCAAGAGATTTGGAAAGACGGGCAAGGATGCAGTTTGTTAGGGATGAGAGAGCTTGGGAAGTGAGTCAGTTGTTGTTCGCTGGTGGCTGATTCATGTGAGAAACTGCAGAAGCTGGTGACTGAGTTTGGTAAAGTGTGGAAAGAAGAAAGTTAAGAGTAAATGTGAATAAGAGCAAGGTTATTAGGTACAGTAGGGTTGAGGGTCAAGTCAATTGGAAGGTAAGTTTGAATGGAGAAAAACTGGAGGAAGTAAAGTGTTTTAGATATCTGGGAGTGGATCTGGCAGCCAATGGAACCATGGAAGCGGAAGTGAATCATAGGGTGGGGGAGGGGGCGAAAATCCTGGGAGCCTTAAAGAATGTTTGGAAGTCGAGAACATTATCTCGGAAAGCAAAAATGGCTATGTTGGAAGGAATAGTGGCTCCAACAATGTTGTATGGCTACGAGGCTTGGGCTATGGATAGAGTTGTGCGCAGGAGGGTGGATGTGCTGGAAAGGAGATGTTTGAGGACAACATATGGTGTGAGGTGGTTTGATCGAGTAAGTAATGTAAGGGCAAGAGAGATGTGTGGAAATAAAAAGAGCGTGGTTGAGAGAGCAGAAGAGGGTGTTTTGAAATGGTTTGGGCACATAGAGAGAATGGGTGAGGAAAGATTGACCAAGAGGATATATGTGTCGGAGGTGGAGGGAACGAGGAGAAGTGGGAGACCAAATTGGAGGTGGAAAGATGGAGTGAAAAAGATTTTGAATGATCGGGGCCTGAACATGCAGGAGGGTGAAAGGCTTTCAAGGAATAGTGAATTGGATCGATTTGGTATACCGGGGTAGACGTGCTGTCAATGGATTGAATCAGGGCATGTGAAGCGTCTGAGGTAAACCATGGAAAGTTGTGTGGGGCCTGGATGTGGAAAGGAAGCTGTGGTTTCGGGCATTATTACATGACAGCTAGAGACTGACTGTGAACGAATGGGGCCTTTGGTGTCTTTTCCTAGCGCTACCTCGCACACATGAGGGGGGAGGGGATGTTATTCCATGTGTGGCGAGGTGGCGATGGGAATAAATAAAGGCAGACTGAATTATGTACATGCGTATATATGTATATATCTGTGTGTGTATATATATGTGTACATTGAGATGTATAGGTATGTATATTTGCGTGTGTGGACGTGTATGTATATACACTGTGTATGGGGGTGGGCTGGGCCATTTCTTTCGTCTGTTTCCTTGCGCTACCTTGCAAACGCGGGAGACAACGACAAAGCAAAATAAATGAATAAATGAATAAATATATATATATATATATATATATATATATATATATATATATATATATATATATATATATATATATATATATATATATATATATATCCTTTTATTTGGGGAGAAAATATTCTACGTCCGTAATCCCTGCGTGTCGTAAGAGATTTGTGGGTCACGCTTTGCAAGGCAGTTCCAAAACCTCAATGATAAGATTTCAACATTTCTGATCTCCTTGGTAACCCACTCCAATACTTTTTGTGACGTATCTCTGTTTTATATCGATATATTGTCTAAACATAAGATATTGGCAAAGCTTCGGCTGAGACATGAGTGGATTTCCTAATCTATTTAACTGCTTCTCAGAATTGTTCGAAGTACTGAAGTAAAACATCTTTCTCTGAAAAGTCATGCTGGTAAGACTCATACCAACCGGACAGGTGGGAAATGAGGTTGTCACACTGATCCGTAGGAAGAGTGAGCCGTTTTTGTTTGAGCTTTACACCTTTGAAAACGGTATTAAAAAAATTCATTATGGTTAGTCTTCGGTGTAGTACACCAACAAGCTGAAATAACTCGCAGAAACTATATCATCAACAGTTGGCAGATTCATGTACAGCATTATGGAGTATTTCTCTGAAAAGAAAGTATACCTAACTCTAATTTCTCCTGCAGTAGAGACTCAAGGCTACAGGAACTTCTCAAAAGGTGCCTTACCGTAATAATGTACACATTATCAACTTCTTTTTTTTTCCAAAAAGAAGGAACAGAGAAAGGGGCCAGGTTAGGATATTCCCTCTAAGGCCCAGTCCTCTGTTCTTAACGCTACCTCGCTAACTCGGGAAATGGCGAATAGTATGAAAGAAAGAAATATATATATATATATATATATATATATATATATATATATATATATATATATATATTTATTTATTATATTTTGTCGCTGTCTCCCGCGTTTGCGAGGTAGCGCAAGGAAACAGACGAAAGAAATGGCCCAACCCCCCCCCCATACACATGTATATACATACGTCCACACACGCAAATATACATACCTACACAGCTTTCCATGGTTTACCCCAGACGCTTCACATGCCCTGCATCAATCCACTGACAGCACGTCAACCCCGGTATACCACATCGCTCCAATTCACTCTATTCCTTGCCCTCCTTTCACCCTCCTGCATGTTCAGGCCCCGATCACACAAAATCTTTTTCACTCCATCTTTCCACCTCCAATTTGGTCTCCCTCTTCTCCTTGTTCCCTCCACCTCCGACACATATATCCACTTGGTCAATCTTTCATCACTAATCCTCTCCATGTGCCCAAACCACTTCAAAACACCCTCTTCTGCTCTCTCAACCACGCTCTTTTTATTTCCACACATCTCTCTCACCCTTACGATACTTACTCGTTCAAACCACCTCACACCACACATTTTCGTCAAACATCTCATTTCCAGGACATCCATCCTCCTGCGCACAACTTTATCCATAGCCCACGCCTTGCAACCATACAACATTGTTGGAACCACTATTCCTTCAAACATACCCATTTTTGCTTTCCGAGATAATGTTCTCGACTTCCACACATTCTTCAAGGCCCCCATGATTTTCGCCCCCTCCCCCACCCTATGATCCACTTCCACTTCCATGGTTCCATCCGCTGCCAGATCCACTCCCAGATATCTAAAACACTTTACTTCCTCCAGTTTTTCTCCATTCAAACTCACCTTCCAATTGACTTGACCCTCAACCCTACTGTACCTAATAACCTTGCTCTTATTCACATTTACTCTTAACTTTCTTCTTCCACACACTTTTCCAAACTCAGTCACCAGCTTCTGCAGTTTCTCACATGAATCAGCCACCAGCGATGTATCATCAGCGAACAACAACTGACTCACTTCCCAAGCTCTCTCATCCCCAACAGACTTCATACTTGCCCCTCTTTCCAAAACTCTTGCATTTACCTCCCTAACAACCTCATCCATAAACAAATTAAACAACCATGGAGACATGTATGTATGGTTGCTTTGTCGCTGTCTCCCGCGTTTGCGAGGTAGCGCAAGGAAACAGACGAAAGAAATGGCCCAACCCCCCCCTTACACATGTATATACATACGTCCACACACGCAAATATACATACCTACACAGCTTTCCATGGTTTACCCCAGACGCTTCACATGCCCTGCTTCAATCCACTGACAGCACGTCAACCCCGGTATACCACATCGCTCTAATTCACTCTATTCCTTGCCCTCCTTTCACCCTCCTGCATGCTCAGGCCCCGATCACACAAAATCTTTTTCACTCCATCTTTCCACCTCCAATTTGGTCTCCCTCTTCTCCTTGTTCCCTCCACCTCCGACACATATATCCTCTTGGTCAATCTTTCCTCACTCATCCTCTCCATGTGCCCAAACCACTTCAAAACACCCTCTTCTGCTCTCTCAACCACGCTCTTTTTATTTCCACACATCTCTCTTACCCTTACGTTACTCACTCGATCAAACCACCTCACACCACACATTGTCCTCAAACATCTCATTTCCAGCACATCCATCCTCCTGCGCACAACTCTATCCATAGCCCACGCCTCGCAACCATACAACATTGTTGGAACCACTATTCCTTCAAACATACCCATTTTTGCTTTCCGAGATAATGTTCTCGACTTCCACACATTCTTCAAGGCCCCCAGGATTTTCGCCCCCTCCCCCACCCTATGATCCACTTCCGCTTCCATGGTTCCATCCGCTGCCAGATCCACTCCCAGATATCTAAAACACTTCACTTCCTCCAGTTTTTCTCCATTCAAACTCACCTCCCAATTGACTTGACCCTCAACCCTACTGTACCTAATAACCTTGCTCTTATTCACATTTACTCTTAACTTTCTTCTTCCACACACTTTTCCAAACTCAGTCACCAGCTTCTGCAGTTTCTCACATGAATCAGCCACCAGCGCTGTATCATCAGCGAACAACAACTGACTCACTTCCCAAGCTCTCTCATCCCCAACAGACTTCATACTTGCCCCTCTTTCCAAAACTCTTGCATTTACCTCCCTAACAACCCCATCCATAAACAAATTAAACAACCATGGAGACATCACACACCCCTGCCGCAAACCTACATTCACTGAGAACCAATCACTTTCCTCTCTTCCTACACGTACACATGCCTTACATCCTCGATAAAAACTTTTCACTGCTTCTAACAACTTGCCTCACACACCATATATTCTTAATACCTTCCACAGAGCATCTCTATCAACTCTATCATATGCCTTCTCCAGATCCATAAATGCTACATACAAATCCATTTGCTTTTCTAAGTATTTCTCACATACATTCTTCAAAGCAAACACCTGATCCACACATCCTCTACCACTTCTGAAACCACACTGCTCTTCCCCAATCTGATGCTCTGTACATGCCTTCACCCTCTCAATCAATACCCTCCCATATAATTTACCAGGAATACTCAACAAACTTATACCTCTGTAATTTGAGCACTCACTCTTATCCCCTTTGCCTTTGTACAATGGCACTATGCACGCATTCCGCCAATCCTCAGGCACCTCACCATGAGTCATACATACATTAAATAACCCTTACTGGAAAAACAATCACTCTTGAAGTAGAACCTTCAGACACAATTGAAAATGTGAAGGAAAATAGTGAAAATGGAGAAAAATGTAGCTTAGACATTGAAGCTTATTGATACAGTGGTTAAATTGATGAGAACTGCCATTGAAGTTTGTGTAAATAAATTATACATTTCGTTTTTTCCATAGCCAGAGGTTGAACCATTATGTGACATTCTTTTTTTCATTCATTTCAAGCTAGAAGTTTTAGTTTTCTAAATTGTTTCTTACATTTCTCATATGTATATATATATGTATGTGTGTGTGTGTGTGTATATGTGCGTATGTATGTGTATGTGTGTGTGTGTGTGTATGTATATATATATGTATATTATCCCTGGGGATAGGGGTGAAAGAATACTTCCCACGTATTCCTCGCGTGTCGTAGAAAGCGACTACAGGGGACGGGAGCGGGGGGCCAGAAATCCTCCCCTCCATGTATTAACTTTCTAAAATGGGAAACAGAAGAAGGAGTCACGCGGGGAGTGCTCATCCTCCTCGAAGGCTCAGAGTGGGGTGCCTAAATGTGTGTGGATGTACCCAAGATGTGAAAAAAGGAGAGATAGGTAGTATGTTTGAGGAAAGGAACCTGGATGTTTTGGCTCTGAGTGAAACGAAGCTCAAGGGCAAAGGGGAAGAGTGGTTTGGGAATGTCTGGGGAGTAAAGTCAGGGGTTAGTGAGAGGACAAGAGCAAGGGAAGGAGTAGCAATACTCCTGAAACAGGAGTTGTGGGAGTATGTGATAGAGTGTAAGAAAGTAAATTCTCGATTAATATGGGTAAAACTGAAAGTTGATGGAGAGAGGTGGGTGATTATTGGTGCATATGCACCTGGGCATGAGAAGAAAGATCAAGAGAGGCAAGTGTTTTGGGAGAAGCTGAATGAGTGTGTTAGTGGTTTTGATGCACGAGACCGGGTCATAGTGATGGATGATTTGAATGCAAAGGTGAGTAATGTGGCAGTTGAGGGAATAATTGGTACACATGGGGTGTTCAGTGTTGTAAATGGAAATGGTGAAGAGCTTGTAGATTTATATGCTGAAAAAGGACTGATGATTGGGAATACCTGGTTTAAAAAGCGAGATATACATAAGTATACTTATGTAAGTAGGAGAGATGGCCAGAGAGCGTTATTGGATTACGTGTTAATTGACAGGCGTGCAAAAGAGAGACTTTTGGATGTTAATGTGCTGAGAGGTGCAACTGGAGGGATGTCTGATCATTATCTTGTGGAGGCTAAGGTGAAGATTTGTATGGGTTTTCAGAAAAGAAGAGTGAATGTTGGGGTGAAGAGGGTGGTGAGAGTAAGTGAGCTTGAGAAGGAGACCTGTGTGAGGAAGTACCAGGAGAGACTGAGTACAGAATGGAAAAAGGTGAGAACAATGGAAGTAAGGGGAGTGGGGGAGGAATGGGATGTATTTAGGGAATCAGTGATGGATTGCGCAAAAGATGCTTGTGGCATGAGAAGAGTGGGAGGTGGGTTGATTAGAAAGGGGAGTGAGTGGTGGGATGAAGAAGTAAGAGTATTAGTGAAAGAGAAGAGAGAGGCATTTGGACGATTTTTGCAGGGAAAAAATGCAATTGAGTGGGAGATGTATAAAAGAAAGAGACAGGAGGTCAAGAGAAAGGTGCAAGAGGTGAAAAAAAGGGCAAATGAGAGTTGGGGTGAGAGAGTATCATTAAATTTTATGGAGAATAAAAAGATGTTCTGGAAGGAGGTAGATAAAGTGCGTAAGACAAGGGAGCAAATGGGAACTTCGGTGAAGGGCGCAAGTGGAGAGGTGATAACAAGTATTGGTGATGTGAGAAGGAGATGGAGTGAGTATTTTGAAGGTTTGTTGAATGTGTTTGATGCTAGAGTGGCAGATATAGGGTGTTTTGGTCGAGGTGGTGTGCAAAGTGAGAGGGTTAGGGAAAATGATTTGGTAAACAGAGAAGAGGTAGTGAAAGCTTTGCGGAAGATGAAAGCCGGCAAGGCAGCAGGTTTGGATGGTATTGCAGTGGAATTTATTAAAAAAGGGGGTGACTGTATTGTTGACTGGTTGGTAAGGTATATATATATATATATATATATATATATATATATATATATATATATATATATATATATATATATATATATATATATATATATATATATATATATATATATATATATATATATATATATATATATATATATATATATATATATATATATATATATATATATATATATATATATATATATGTTGAGTATTCATGGTAAATTATATGGGAGGGTATTGATTGAGAGGGTGAAGGCATGTACAGAGCATCAGATTGGGGAAGAGCAGTGTGGTGTCAGAAGTGGTAGAGGATGTGTGGATCAGGTGTTTGCTTTGAAGAATGTATGTGAGAAATACTTACAAAAGCAAATGGATTTGTATGTAGCATTTATGGATCTGGAGAAGGCATATGATAGAGTTGATAGAGATGCTCTGTGGAAGGTATTAAGAATATATGGTGTGGGAGGCAAGTTGTTAGAAGCAGTGATAAGTTTTTATCGAGGATGTATGGCATGTGTACGTGTAGAAAGAGAGGAAAGTGATTGGTTCTCAGTGAATGTAGGTTTGTGGCAGGGGTGTGTGACGTCTCCATGGTTGTTTAATTTGTTTATGGATGGGGTTGTTAGGGAGGTAAATGCAAGAGTTTTGGAAAGAGGGGCAAGTATGAAGTGTGCTGTGGATGAGAGAGCTTGGGAAGTGAGTCAGTTGTTGTTCGCTGATAATACAGCGCTGGTGGCTGATTCATGTGAGAAACTGCAGAAGCTGTTGACTGAGTTTGGTAAAGTGTTTGAAAGAAGAAAGTTAAGAGTAAATGTGAATAAGAGCAAGGTTATTAGGTACAGTAGGGTTGAGGGTCAAGTTAATTGGGAGGTAAGTTTGAATGGAGAAACACTGGAGGAAGTAAAGTGTTTTAGATAATTGGGAATGGATCTGGCAGCGGATGGAACCATGGAAGCGGAAGTGGATCATAGGGTGGGGGAGGGGGCGAAAATCCTGGGAGCCTTGAAGAATGTGTGGAAGTCGAGAACATTATCTCGGAAAGCAAAAATGGGTATGTTTGAAGGAATAGTGGTTCCAACAATGTTGTATGGTTGCAAGGCGTGGGCTATGGATAGAGTTGTGCGCAGGAGGATGGATGTGCTGGAAATGAAATGTTTGAGGACAAAATGTGGTGTGAGGTGGTTTGATCGAGTAAGTAATATAAGGGTAAGAGAGATGTGTGGAAATAAAAAGAGCGTGGTTGAGAGAGCAGAAGAGGGTGTTTTGAAATGGTTTGAGCACATGGAGAGAATGAGTGAGGAAAGATTGACCAATAGGATATATGTGTCGGAGGTGGAGGGAACGAGGAGAAGTGGGAGACCAAATTGGAGGTGGAAAGATGGAGTGAAAAAGATTTTGTGTGATCGGAACCTGAACATGCAGGAGGGTGAAAGGAGGGCAAGAAATAGAGTGAATTGGATCGATGTGGTATACCGGGGATGACGTGCTGTCAGTGGATTGAATCAGGGCATGTGAAGCGTCTGGGGTAAACCATGGAAAGCTGTGTAGGTATGTATATTTGCGTGTGTGGACGTATGTATATACATGTGTATAGGGATGGGTTGGGCCATTTCTTTCGTCTGTTTCCTTGCGCTACCTCGCAAACGCGGGAGACATCGACAAAAAAAAAAATATATATATATATATATATATATATATATATATATATATATATATATATATATATTTTTTTTTTTTTTTTTTTTTTCTTTGTCGCTGTCTCCCCCGTTTGCGAGGTAGCGCAAGGAAACAGACGAAAGAAATGGCCCAAACCCCCCCCATACACATGTATATACATACGTCCACACACGCAAATATACATACCTACACAGCTTTCCATGGTTTACCCCAGACGCTTCACATGCCCTGATTCAATCCACTGACAGCACGTCAACCCCGGTATACCACATCGCTCCAATTCACTCTATTCCTTGCCCTCCTTTCACCCTCCTGCATGTTCAGGCCCCGATCACACAAAATCTTTTTCACTCCATCTTTCCACCTCCAATTTGGTCTCCCTCTTCTCCTCGTTCCCTCCACCTCCGACACATATATCCTCTTGGTCAACCTTTCCTCACTCATTCTCTCCATGTGCCCAAACCATTTCAAAACACCCGTCTTCTGCTCTCTCAACCACGCTCTTTTTATTTCCACACATCTCTCTTACCCTTACGTTACTTACTCGATCAAACCACCTCACACCACACATTGTCCTCAAACATCTCATTTCCAGCACGTCCATCCTCCTGCGCACAACTCTATCCATAGCCCACGCCTCGCAACCATACAACATTGTTGGAACCACTATTCCTTCAAACATACCCATTTTTGCTTTCCGAGATAATGTTCTCGACTTCCACACATTCTTCAAGGCTCCCAGAATTTTCGCCCCCTCCCCCACCCTATGATCCACTTCCGCTTCCATGGTTCCATCCGCTGCCAGATCCACTCCCAGATATCTAAAACACTTCACTTCCTCCAGTTTTTCTCCATTCAAACTCACCTCCCAGTTGACTTGACCCTCAACCCTACTGTACCTAATAACCTTGCTCTTATTCACATTTACTCTTAACTTTCTTCTTTCACACACTTTACCAAACTCAGTCACCAGCTTCTGCAGTTTCTCACATGAATCAGCCACCAGCGCTGTATCATCAGCGAACAACAACTGACTCACTTCCCAAGCTCTCTCATCCCCAACAGACTTCATACTTGCCCCTCTTTCCAAAACTCTTGCATTCACCTCCCTAACAACCCCATCCATAAACAAATTAAACAACCATGGAGACATCACACACCCCTGCCTGCAAACCTACATTCACTGAGAACCAATCACTTTCCTCTCTTCCTACACGTACACATGCCTTACATCCTCGATAAAAACTTTTCACTGCTTCTAACAACTTGCCTCCCACACCATATATTCTTAATACCTTCCACAGAGCATCTCTATCAACTCTATCATATGCCTTCTCCAGATCCATAAATGCTACATACAAATCCATTTGCTTTTCTAAGTATTTCTCACATACATTCTTCAAAGCAAACACCTGATCCACACATCCTCTACCACTTCTGAAACCACACTGCTCTTCCCCAATCTGATGCTCTGTACATGCCTTCACCCTCTCAATCAATACCCTCCCATATAATTTACCAGGAATACTCAACAAACTTATACCTCTGTAATTTGAGCACTCACTCTTATCCCCTTTGCCTATGTACAATGGCACTATGCACGCATTCCGCCAATCCTCAGGCACCTCACCATGAGTCATACATACATTAAATAACCTTACCAACCAGTCAACAATACAGTCACCCCCTTTTTTAATAAATTCCACTGCAATACCATCCAAACCTGCTGCCTTGCCGGCTTTCATCTTCCGCAAAGCTTTTACTACCTCTTCTGTGTTTACCAAATCATTTTCCCTAACCCTCTAACTTTGCACACCACCTCGACCAAAACACACTATATCTGCCACTCTATCATCAAACACATTCAACAAACCTCCAAAATACTCACTCCATCTCCTTCTCACATCACCACTACTTGTTATCACCTCCCCATTTGCGCCCTTCACTGAAGTTCCCATTTGCTCCCTTGTCTTACGCACTTTATTTACCTCCTTCCAGAACATCTTTTTATTCTCCCTAAAATTTAATGATACTCTCTCACCCCAACTCTCATATATATATATATATATATATATATATATATATATATATATATATATATATATATATATATATATATATATATATATATATATATATATATATATATATATATATATATATATATATATATATATATATATATATATATATATATATATATATATATATATATATATATATATATATATATATGTATATATGTACAAAGGCAAAGGGGATAAGAGTGAGTGCTCAAATTATAGAGGTATAAGTTAGTTGAGTATTACTGGTAAATTATATGGGAGGGTATTGATTGAGAGAGTGAAGTCATGTACAGAGCATCAGATTGGGGAAGAGCAGTGTGGTTTCAGAAGTGGTAGAGAATGTGTGGATCAGGTGTTTGCTTTGATGAATGTATGTGAGAAATACTTAGGAAAAAACAAATGGATTTGTATGTAGCATTTATCGATCTGGAGAAGGCATATGATAGAGTTGATAGAGATGCTCTGTGGAAGGTTTTAAGAATATATGGTGTGGGAGGCAAGTTGTTGGAAGCTGTGAAAAGTTTTTATCGAGGATGTAAGGCATGTGTACGTGTAGGAAGAGAGGAAAGTTATTGGTTCTCAGTGAATGTAGGTTTGCGTCAGGGGGTGTGTGATGTCTCCATGGTTGTTTAGTTTGTTTATGGATGGGGTTGTTGGGGAGGTGAATGGAAGCGTTTTGGAAAGAGGGGCAAGTATGAAGTCTGTTGTGGATGAGAGAGCTTGGGAAGTGAGTCAGTTGTTGTTCGCTGATTATACAGTGCTGGTGGCTAATTCATGTAAGAAACTGCAGAAGCTTGTGACTGAGTTTGGTAAAGTGTGTGAAAGAAGAAAGTTAACAGTAAATGTGAATAAGAGCAAGGTTATTAGATACAGTAGTGTTGAGGGTCAAGTCAATTGGAAGGTAAGTTTAAATGGAGAGAAACTGGAGGAAGTAAAGTGTTTTCGATATCTGGGAGTGGATCTGGCAGCGGATGGAACCATGGAGGCGGAAGTGAATCATAGGGTGGGGGTGGGGGCGAAAATTCTGGGAGGAATGAAGAATGTTTGGAAGTCGAGAACATTATCTCGTAAAGCAAAAATGGGTATGTTTGAAGTAATAGTGGTTCCAACAATGTTGTATGGTTGAGAAGTGTGGGCTATGGATAGAGTTGTGCGCAGGAGGGTGGATGTTCAGGAAATGAGATGTTTGAGGACAATATGTAGTGTGAGGTGGTTTGATCGAGTAAGTAACGTAAGGGTAAGAGAGATGTGTGGAAATAAAAAGATTGTGTTTGAGAGAGCAGAAGAGGGTGTTTTGAAATGGTTTGGTCACATGGAGAGAATGAGTGAGGAAAGATTGACCAAGAGGATATATGTGTCAGAGGTGGAGGGAACGAGAAGTGGGAGAACAAATTTTAGGTGGAAAGATGGAGTGAAAAAGATTTTGAGTGATCGGGGCCTGAACATGTAGGAGGGTGAAAGGCGTGCAAGGAATAGAGTGAATTGAAACGATGTGGTATACCGGGGTCGACGTGCTGTCAATGGATTGAACCAGGGCATGTGAAGCGTCTGGGTAAACCATGGAAAGTTGTGTGGGGCCTGGATGTGGAAAGGGCGCTGTGGTTTCGGTGCATTATTACATGACAGCGAGAGACTGAGTGTGAACGAATGGGGCCTTTGGTGTCTTTTCCTAGCGCTACCTCGCACACATGAGGGGGATGGGGGTTGTTATTCCATGCGTGGCGGGGTGGCGATGGGAACAAATAAAGACAGACAGTATGAATTATGTACATGTGTATATGTGTATATGTCTGTGTGTGTATATATGTGTGTACATTGAGGTGTATAGGTATGTATATTCGCGTGTGTGGACGTGTATGTATGTACATGTGTATGTGGGCGGGTTGGGCCCTTCTTTCGTCTGTTTCCTTGCGCCGCCTCGCTAACGCGGTAGACTGCGACAAAGCAAAATAAATATGAATAAATGAATGATATATATATACATATATATATATATATATATATATATATATATATATATATATATATATATATATATATATATTCTTTTCTTTTTCTTTGAAACTATTCGCCACTTCCCGCGTCAGCAAGGTAGCGCTAAGAACAGAGGACCGGGCCCTCAAGGGAACATCCTCACCCGGCCCCCTTCTTGTTCCTTCTTTTGGAAAATTAAAAAAAAAAAATATATATACATTTCAACGTATTTATACTTATACATACACAGACATATAAATATATAGGCACGTACATATTAACAGATACTTCCTTCATCCTTTCTCGCCGCCACCACACCACACATGAAATGACATCCCCCTCCCCCAGCATGCGCGTGATGTAGCGCTAAGAAAAGACAACAAAGGCCACATTCGTTCACACTCAGTCTCTAGCTATCATTTATGATGCACCGAAACTACAGCTCCCTTTCCACATCCAGGCCCCACAAAACTTTCCAAGGTTTAACCCAGACGCTTCACTTGCCTTGGTTCAATCCATTGACAGTACGGCGACCCCGGTATACTACTTCGTTCCAAATCACATCTCTCTTACGTTTTCATCACTTACTCGATCAAACCACCTCACACCAAATATTGTCCTCAAACATCTCATTTCCAGCACATCCACCCTCCTCCCCACAACCCAATCTATAGCCCATGCCTCGCAACCATATAACATTGTTGTAATCACTGTTTCTTCAAACATCCATTTTTGCTTTCCGAGATAATGCTCTCGCCGTCCACACATACTTCAGAGCTCCCAGAATTTTCGCCCCCTCTCTCACCCTGTGACTCACTTCCGCTTTCACTGCTTCCAGCTACTTGCCTTTCACACCATATACTCTTAACAACTTCTACAGAGAATCGCTATCAACTCTATCATATGCCTTCTCCAGATCCATAAATGCTGCAAGCAAATCCATTTGTTTTTCTAAGTATTTCTCACATACCTGAGCCAGAAATCCTCTACTATTTCTGAAAACAAACCGCTCTTCCCCACCCTGATGTTATGTACATGCCTTCACCCTCTCAATCAATACCCTCCCTTATATTTTCCCATTAATACTCAACAAACTTATAAGTCTGTAATTTGAACACTCACCTTTATCCCCTTACCCTTTGTACAATGGTACTATGCATGCATTCAGCCAATCCTCAGGCACTTCACCATGAACCATACATACATTGAATATCCTCACCAACCAGTCAACAACTAAGTCACCACCTTTATTCTAATACATTCCACTGCAATACCATCCAAACTCGACGCCTTGTCGGCTTTCATCTTCCGCAAAGCTTACGCTATCTCTTTCCTATTTACCAAATCATTCTCCCTAAACCTCTTACTTCGCACACCATTTCGAACAAAACAAACTATTCTGTCACTCTATCATCTAACACATTTCATCTAACATATTTAACAAACCTTCAAAATACTCACTCCATCTCCTCCTCATATCACAGCTACTTGTTAGTACCTCCTCATTAGCCCCCTTCACCAATGTTCCCATTTCTTTTCTTGTCTTTCGCACTTTATTTACCTCCTTCCAAAACATCTTTTTATTCCCCCAAAATTTAATAATACTCTCTCACCCCAACTCTCATTTGCCTCTTTTTCACCCCTTGCTCCTTCCTCTTAACCCCTTCCCTCTTACTTTTATAGATCTCTGAGTCGTTTGCGCTATTTCCATGAAAAATCATTCAAATACCTCTCTACCCTTTCTAATCTGCCCACCTCCCACGCTTCTCAGGCATGTACAGAGCATCCGATTGGAGAAGAGCAGTGTGGTTTCATAAGTGGTAGAGACTGTGTGGTCAGGTGTTTGCTTTAAAGAATGTATTAGAGAAATACTTAGAAAAACAAATGGATCTGTTTGTAGCATTTATGGATCTGGAGAAGGTATATGATACAGTGGATATAAATGCTCTGTGGAAGTTATCAAGAGTATATGGTGTGGGAGGCAAGTTCCTAGAAGCAGTGAAAAGTTCTTATCGAGGATTTAAGAAATGTGTACGAGTAGGAAGAGAGGAAAGTGATTGGTTCCCAGTGAATGTCGGTTTGCGGTAGGGGTGAGTGATTTCTTCATGGTTGTTTAATTTGTTTAGGGGTAGGGTTGTTAGGGAGATGAAAGCAAGAGTTTTATAGATAGGGGCAAGTATGCAGTCTGCTGTTGATGAGAGAACTCGGGAAATGAGTCAGTTGTTGTTCAAATGATGATACAGCGCGTGTGGCTCATTTGGGTGAGAAACTACAGAAGCTGGTAACTGCGTTCGGTAAAATGTGTGAAAGAAGAAAGCTGAGAGTAAATGTGAATAAGAGGAAGGGTATTAGGTATAGTAGGGTTGAGGGGCAAGTCAACTGGGAGGTAAGTTGGAATGGAGAAAAACTGGAGGAAGTGAAGTGTTTTAGATATATGGGAGTGGATTTGGCAGCAGATGGAACCAGAGAGAGAGAGAGAGAGAGAGAGAGAGAGAGAGAGAGAGAGAGAGAGAGAGAGAGAGAGAGAGAGAGAGAGAGAGAGAGAGAGAGAGAGAGAGAGAGAGAGAGAGAGAGAGAGAGAGAGAGAGAGAGAGAGAGAGAGAGAGAGAGAGTTCTGGAAGCATTGAAAATGTGTGGAAAAGTGAGAACATTATCTCGGAAAGCAGAAATATGGGAGGGTATTGATTGACAGGGTGAAGGCATGTCCAGAGCTTCTGATTGGGGAAGAGCAGTGTGGTTTCAGGTTTTTTGCTTTGAGGAATGTTTGTGAGAAATACTTAGAAAAGCAGATGGTTTTCTGTGTAGCATTTATGGATCTGGAGAAGGCATATGATAAAGTTGATATAGATGCTCTGTGGAAGGTATCAAAAGTATATGGTGTGGAAGGAAATTTGCTAGAAGCAGTGAAAAGCTTTTTATCGAGGATGTAAGGCAAGTTTACGAGTAGGAAGAGGGGAAAGTGATTGGTTCCCAGAGAATGTAGGTTTGCGGCAGGGGTGCGTGATGTCTCCAAGGTTGTTTAATTTGTTTATGGGTGGGGCTGTTAGGGAGGTGAATACAAGAGTTTTGGAGAGAAAGGCAAGTATACAGTCTGTTGGAGATGATAGGGCTTGGGAAGTGAGTCAGTCTTTGTCTGTGATGATGCAGCGCTGGTGGTTGATTCGATAAGAAACTGCAGAAGTTGGGAACTGTTTTTGGTAAAGTGTGTGAAAGAAGAAAACAGAGAGGAAATGTGAATAAGAGCAAGGTTATTAGGTTCAGTAGGGGTCAAGGTCAAATCAATTGGGAGGTAAGTTTGAATGGAGAAAAACTGGATTAAGTGAAGTGTTTTAAATATCTGGAGATAAGTGGATTTGGCAACGGAGGGAAGCATAGAAGCGGAAGTGAGTCACAGAGTGAGGGAGGGGGCGAAAGTTCTGGATACGTCGAAGAATGTGTGGAAGGCGAGAACGTTATCTCGGAAAGCAAAAATGGGTATGTTTGAAGGAATAGAGGTTCCAACAACGTTACACGGTTGTGAGGCACGGGCGATAGATATGGTTGTGTGGACAAGGTTGGTTGTGCTGAAAATGAGATGTTTGAGGACAATACGTGTTGTGAGGTGGTTTCATCGAGTAATTAATGAAAGGGAAAGAGAGATATGTGGTAATAAAAAGAGTGTGGTTGAGAGAGCAAGAGAGGATGCATTGAGATGGTTTTGTCAGATGGAGAGAATGAGTGAGGAAAGATTGACAAAGAGGATATATATGTCAGTTTTGGAGGCAACGAGAAGTGGGAGACCAAATTGCAGGTGGAAGGATGGAGTGAAAAAGATTTTGAGAGACCGGGGCCTGAACGTGAGGGAGGGTGAAATGTGTGCAAGGAATATAGTGAATTGGAACGATGTGGTATAACGGGGTCGACGTGCTGTCAGTGGATTGAACCTGGCCATGAAAGGTCTAGGGTAAACCATGAAGAGTTTTGTAGGGCCTGGATATGGAAAGGGAGCGGTGGTAACGGAGCGTTACACATGTCACCTAGAGTCTGAGTGAAGAGGAATGTGGCCTTTGTTGTCCTTTCCTAGTGCTACCCCGCGGGCACGCGGCGGGGGGGGGGGGTCAAGTCATGTGTGGTGGGGTGGTGGCAGGAATGGATAAAGGCAGCATGTATAAATATGTGCATGTGTATGTATGTGTATGTATATGTAAATATATACGTTGAAATGTATACGTATGTATATGCACGCTGTGGGCGTTTATGTATATACATGTGTATATGGGTGTGTTAGGCAATTCTTTCGTCCCTTTCATTATATATATATATATATATATATATATATATATATATATATATATATATATATATATATATATATATATATATATATATATATATATATATATATATATATATATATATATATATATATACATACATATATATATATATGTATATATATATATATATATATATATATATATATATATATATATATATTTTTTTTTTTTTTTTTTATACTTTGTCGCTGTCTCCCGCGTTTGCGAGGTAGCGCAAGGAAACAGACGAAAGAAATGGCATAACCCCCCCCCATACACATGTATATACATACGTCCACACACGCAAATATACATACCTACACAGCTTTCCATGGTTTACCCCAGACGCTTCACATGCCTTGATTCAATCTACTGACAGCACGTCAACCCCGGTATACCACATCGCTCCAATTCACTCTATTCCTTGCCCTCCTTTCACCCTCCTGCATGTTCAGGCCCCGATCACACAAAATCTTTTTCACTCCATCTTTCCACCTCCAATTTGGTCTCCCTCTTCTCCTTGTTCCCTCCACCTCCGACACATAAATCCTCTTGGTCAATCTTTCCTCACTCATCCTCTCCATGTGCCCAAACCACTTCAAAACACCCTCTTCTGCTCTCTCAACCACGCTCTTTTTATTTCCACACATCTCTCTTACCCTTACGTTACTCACTCGATCAAACCACCTCACACCACATTTTGTCCTCAAACATCTCATTTCCAGCACATCCATCCTCCTGCGCACAACTCTATCCATAGCCCACGCCTCGCAACCATACAACATTGTTGGAACCACTATTCCTTCAAACATACCCATTTTTGCTTTCCGAGATAATGTTCTCGACTTCCACACATTCTTCAAGGCCCCCAGAATTTTCGCCCCCTCCCCCACCCTATGATCCACTTCCGCTTCCATGGTTCCATCCGCTGCCAGATCCACTCCCAGATATCTAAAACACTTCACTTCCTCCAGTTTTTCTCCATTCAAACTCACCTCCCAATTGACTTGACCCTCAACCCTACTGTACCTAATAACCTTGCTCTTATTCACATTTACTCTTAACTTTCTTCTTCCACACACTTTACCAAACTCAGTCACCAGCTTCTGCAGTTTCTCACATGAATCAGCCACCAGCGCTGTATCATCAGCGAACAACAACTGACTCACTTCCCAAGCTCTCTCATCCCCAACAGACTTCATACTTGCCCCTCTTTCCAAAACTCTTGCATTTACCTCCCTAACAACCCCATCCATAAACAAATTAAACAACCATGGAGACATCACACACCCCTGCCACAAACCTACATTCACTGAGAACCAATCACTTTCCTCTCTTCCTACACGTACACATGCCTTACATCCTCGATAAAAACTTTTCACTGCTTCTAACAACTTTCCTCCCACACCATATATTCTTAATACCTTCCACAGAGCATCTCTATCAACTCTATCATATGCCTTCTCCAGATCCATAAATGCTACATACAAATCCATTTGCTTTTCTAAGTATTTCTCACATACATTCTTCAAAGCAAACACCTGATCCACACATCCTCTACCACTTCTGAAACCACACTGCTCATCCCCAATCTGATGCTCTGTACATGCCTTCACCCTCTCAATCAATACCCTCCCATATAATTTACCAGGAATACTCAACAAACTTATACCTCTGTAATTTGAGCACTCACTCTTATCCCCTTTGCCTTTGTACAATGGCACTATGCACGCATTCCGCCAATCCTCAGGCACCTCACCATGAGTCATACATACATTAAATAACCTTACCAACCAGTCAACAATACAGTCACCCCTTTTTTAATAAATTCCACTGCAATACCATCCAAACCTGCTGCCTTGCCGGCTTTCATCTTCCGCAAAGCTTTCACTACCTCTTCTCTGTTTACCAAATCATTTTCCCTAACCCTCTCACTTTGCACACCACATCGACCAAAACACCCTATAAGCTCACTTACTCTCACCACCCTCTTCACCCCAACATTCACTCTTCTTTTCTGAAAACACATACAAATCTTCACCTTAGCCTCCACAAGATAATGATCAGACATCCCTCAAGTTGCACTTCTCAGCACATTAACATCCAAAAGTCTCTCTTTCGCGCGCCTTTCAATTAACACGTAATCCAATTACGCTCTCTTGCCATCTCTCCTACTTACATACGTATACTTATGTATATCTCGCTTTTTAAACCAGGTATTCCCAATCACCAGATCTACAAGCTCTTCACCATTTCCATTTACAACACTGAACACCCCATGTATACCAATTATTCCCTCAACTGCAACATTACTCACCTTTGAATTCAAATCACCCATCACTATAACCCGGTCTCGTGCATCAAAACCACTAACACACTCATTCAGCTGCTCCCAAAACACTAGCCTCTCATGATCTTTCTTCTCATGCCCAGGTACATATGCACCAATAAATACCCATCTCTCTCCATCAACTTTCAGTTTTACCCATATTAAGCGAGAATTTACTTTCTTACATTCTATCACATACTCCCACAACTGTTTCAGGAGTACTGCTACTCCTTCCCTTGCTCTTGTCCTTTCACTAACCCTTGACTTTACTCCAAGACAAGTGAGAACAACGGAAGTAAGGGGAGTGGGGGAGGAATGGGATGTATTTAGTGAATCAGTGATGGATTGCGCATAAGATGCTTGTGGCATGAGAAGAGTGGGAGGTGGGTTGATTAGAAAGGGTAGTGAGTGGTGGGATGAAAAAGTAAGATAATTAGTGAAAGAGAAGAGAGAGGCATTTGGACGATTTTTGCGGTAAAAAAATGCAATTGAGTGGGAGATGTATAAAAGAAAGAGACAGGAGGTCAAGAGAAAGGTGCAAGAGGTGAAAAAAGGTCAAATGAGAATTGGGGTGAGAGAGTATCATTAAATTTTAGGGAGAATAAAAAGATGTTCTGGAAGGAGGTAAATAAAGTGCGTAAGACAAGGGAGCAAATGGGAACTTCAGTAAAGGGCGCAAATGGGGAGGTGATAAAAAGGTAGTGGGGATGTGAGAAGGAGATGGAGTGAGTATTTTAAAGTTTTGTTGAATGTGTTTGATGATAGAGTGGCAGATATAGGGTGTCTTGGTCGAGGTGGTGTGCAAAGTGAGAGGGTTGGGGAAAATGATTTGGTAAACAGAGAAGAGGTAGTAAAAGCTTTGCGGAAGATGAAAGCCGGCAAGGCAGCGGGTTTGGATGGTATTGCAGTGGAATTTATTAAAAAAGGGGGTGACTGTATTATTGACTGGTTGGTAAGGTTATATATATATATATATATATATATATATATATATATATATATATATATATATATATATATATATATATATATATATATATATATATATATATATATATATATATATATATATATATATATATATATATATATATATATATATATATATTTCTATATATATTCCTATGAATCTACGGTGAAAATGAAACACGAAAAGTTCCCAAGTGCACTTTCGTGTAATAACCACATCGTCAGGGGAGACACAATAGAGAAATATAACAGTCAGTTGATATACATCAGAGAGACGAACCTAGGACGCCATTTGGAAAACATGTGATTGTACAAAACATGTTTACCAAATGGCGTCCTAGCTTCGACTCTCCGATGTATATCAACTGACTGTTATATTTCTCTCTTGTGTCTCCCCTGATGATGTGATTATTACACGAAAGTACACTTGGGAACTTTTCGTGTTCCATTTTCCCCGTGGACTCATAGCAATATCTTGATCACGCGCAAAACTGTGATCCTTTCCAATACATATATATATTTTTTTTTTTTTTTTATATACCTCGTCGCTGTCTCCCGCGTTTGCGAGGTAGCGCAAGGAAACAGACGAAAGAAATGGCCCAACCCCCCCCATACACATGTACATACACACGTCCACACACGCAAATATACATACCTACACAGCTTTCCATGGTTTACCCCGGACGCTTCACATGCCTTGATTCAATCCACTGACAGCACGTCAACCCCTGTATACCACATCGCTCCAGTTCATTCTATTCCTTGCCCTCCTTTCACCCTCCTGCATGTTCAGGCCCCGATCACACAAAATCCTTTTCACTCCATCTTTCCACCTCCAATTTGGTCTTCCTCTTCTCCTCGTTCCCTCCACCTCCGACACATATATCCTCTTGGTCAATCTTTCCTCACTCATTCTCTCCATGTGCCCAAACCATTTCAAAACACCCTCTTCTGCTCTCTCAACCACGCTCTTTTTATTTCCACACATCTCTCTTACCCTTACGTTACTTACTCGATCAAACCACCTCACACCACACATTGTCCTCAAACATCTCATTTCCAGCACATCCATCCTCCTGCGCACAACTCTATCCATAGCCCACGCCTCGCAACCATACAACATTGTTGGAACCACTATTCCTTCAAACATACCCATTTTTGCTTTCCGGGATAATGTTCTCGACTTCCACACATTTTTCAAGGCTCCCAAAATTTTCGCCCTCTCCCCCACCCTATGATCCACTTCCGCTTCCATGGTTCCATCCGCTGACAGATCCACTCCCAGATATCTAAAACACTTCACTTCCTCCAGTTTTTCTCCATTCAGACTCACCTCCCAATTGACTTGACCCTCAACCCTACTGTACCTAATAACCTTGCTCTTATTCACATTTACTCTTAACTTTCTTCTTCCACACACTTTACCAAACTCCGTCACCAGCTTCTGCAGTTTCTCACATGAATCCGCCACCAGCGCTGTATCATCAGCGAACAACAACTGACTCACTTCCCAAGCTCTCTCATCCCCAACAGACTTCATACTTGCCCCTCTTTCCAAGACTCTTGCATTTACCTCCCTAACAACCCCATCCATAAACAAATTAAACAACCATGGAGACATCACACACCCCTGCCGCAAACCTACATTCACTGAGAACCAATCACTTTCCTCTCTTCCTACACGTACACATGCCTTACATCCTCGATAAAAACTTTTCACTGCTTCTAACAACTTTCCTCCCACACCATATATTCTTAATACCTTCCACAGAGCATCTCTATCAACTCTATCATATGCCTTCTCCAGATCCATAAATGCTACATACAAATCCATTTGCTTTTCTAAGTATTTCTCACATACATTCTTCAAAGCAAACACCTGATCCACACATCCTCTACCACTTCTGAAACCACACTGCTCTTCCCCAATCTGATGCTCTGTACATGCCTTCACCCTCTCAATCAATACCCTCCCATATAATTTACCAGGAATACTCAACAAACTTATACCTCTGTAATTTGAGCACTCACTCTTATCCCCTTTGCCTTTGTACAATGGCACTATGCACGCATTCCGCCAATACTCAGGCACCTCACCATGAGTCATACATACATTAAATAACCTTACCAACCAGTCAACAATACAGTCACTCCCTTTTTTAATAAATTCCACTGCAATACCATCCAAACCTGCTGCCTTGCCGGCTTTCATCTTCCGCAAAGCTTTTACTACCTCTTCTCTGTTTACCAAATCATTTTCCCTAACCCTCTCACTTTGCACACCACCTCGACCCAAACACCCTATATCTGCCACTCTGTCATCAGACACATTCAACAAACCTTCAAAATACTCATTCCATCTCCTTCTCACATCACCACTACTTGTTATCACCTCCCCATTTACGCCCTTCACTGAAGTTCCCATTTGCTCCCTTGTCTTACGCACCCTATTTACCTCCTTCCAGAACATCTTTTTATTCTCCCTAAAATTTACTGATAGTCTCTCACCCCAACTCTCATTTGCCCTTTTTTTCACCTCTTGCACCTTTCTCTTGACCTCCTGTCTCTTTCTTTTATACTTCTCCCACTCAATTGCATTTTTTCCCTGCAAAAATCGTCCAAATGCCTCTCTCTTCTCTTTCACTCATACTCTTACTTCTTCATCCCACCACTCACTACCCTTTCTAAACAGCCCACCTCCCACTCTTCTCATGCCACAAGCATCTTTTGCGCAATCCATCACTGATTCCCTAAATACATCCCATTCCTCCCCCACTCCCCTTACTTCCATTGTTCTCACCTTTTTCCATTCTGTACACAGTCTCTCCTGATACTTCCTCACACAAGTCTCCTTCCCAAGCTCACTTACTCTCACCACCTTCTTCACCCCAACATTCACTCTTCTTTTCTGAAAACCCATACTAATCTTCACCTTAGCCTCCACAAGATAATGATCAGACATCCCTCCAGTTGCACCTCTCAGCACATTGACATCCAAAAGTCTCTCTTTCGCACGCCTGTCAATTAACACGTAATCCAATAACGCTCTCTGGCCATCTCTCCTACTTACATAAGTATACTTATGTATATCTCGCTTTTTAAACCAGGTATTCCCAATCATCAGTCCTTTTTCAGCACATAAATCTACAAGCTCTTCACCATTTCCATTTACAACACTGAACACCCCATGCATACCAATTATTCCCTCAACTGCCACATTACTCACCTTTGCATTCAAATCACCCATCACTACAACCCGGTCTCGTGCATCAAAACCGCCAACACACTCATTTAGCTGCTCCCAAAACACTTGCCTCTCATGATCTTTCTTCTCATGCCCAGGTGCATATGCACCAATAATCACCCACCTCTCTCCATCAACTTTCAATTTTACCCATATTAATCGAGAATTTACTTTCTTACATTCTATCACATACTCCCACAACTCCTGTTTCAGGAGTATTGCTACTCCTTCCCTAGCTCTTGTCGTCTCACTAACCCCTGACTTCACTCCCCAGACATTTCCAAACCACTCTTCCCCTTTACCCTTGAGCTTCGTTTCACTCAGAGCCAAAACATCCAGGTTCCTTTCCTCAAACATACTACCTATCTCTCCTTTTTTCACATCTTGGTTACATCCACACACATTTAGGCACCCCACTCTGAGCCTTCGAGGAGGATGAGCACTCCCCGCGTGACTCCTTCTTCTGTTTCCCATTTTAGAAAGTTAATACAAGGAGGGGAGGATTTCCGGCCCCCCGCTCCCGTCCCCTCTAGTCGCTTTCTACGACACGCGAGGAATACGTGGGAAGTATTCTTTCACCCCTATCCCCAGGGATAATATACATATATATATACACACACACACACACACACATACACACACATATGCACATACACACACACACACACATACATATATATACATATGAAAAATGTAAGAAACAATTTAGAAAACAAACTTTTAGCTTGAAATGAATGAAAAAATGAACGTCACATAATGGTTCAACCTCTGGCTATGGAAAAGGAAATGTACAATTTATTCACACAAACGTCAATAGCAGTAATGTCAATAGTATTTACAAAGAGGTACATATATACATACATCATACATAATTTATAATTCACCATTTCGAATTTTTGCATAAACATAACATACAAACAATAAATAAGCCTCACATACATAGCCTGACATCAAATAAGTGGTGGTATTGAAGACAATTTCTACCTTAGAGCTAAAACATAAGCAGACTAAACAGAAAATACAGAAGGATCATATTCGTTATAGAGCTGCACTTCAAAACAACAAAGTATAATGTCTTTCGGTGATCACATAAGAAGATACATTACCTTCACATCTTTGCATTACTCATTTATATCTCTTTCTGACAATATGAGTACTGCTTATTCTGTCATCTTACAATATGCTTGGCACTATATTTTTAGTCTTTAGCTTTAATTTTCATCAGCTAACACAAGACAGTAATGAGTATATGATTTTAAAATGCATATATTCATTATAATGATCTCCTTTGCATTTCCAAGAAACATTATTTTCTGTTTAAACACATCAAATGAACACCAGGTTTTTTTCAATTGAGCAAAATAACCTCTGGATGAACACATCATTGATGAAGAGAGCTTTCAATTCCATCTCACACAATGATTCTGCTGTCAATAGTCAAAATCATTTCTGTATCCTTACATATTACAAATGCTTTAATTTTACAACCATTTACACTCTGAGACAATTTCTATCAATGTTCCTCACCTCATCTCCAGCTGTATAGCAGAGTAATGTCAAGCTGAGATACTATCAAGTTGAATATATATATATATATATATATATATATATATATATATATATATATATATATATATATATATATATATATATATATATATATATATATATATATATATATATATATATATGCATATATGTATTTATATTTATTTATTTAGCTTTGTCGCTGTCCCCCGCGTTTGCGAGGTAGCGCAAGGAAACAGACGAAAGAAATGGCCCAACTCACCCTCATACACATGTATATACATACACGTCAACACACACAAATATACATACCCATACATCTCAATGTACAATAAAATATACACACACAGACACATACATATATACACATGCACACAATTCACAGTGTCTGCCTTTATTCATTCCCATCGCAACCTCGCCACACATGGAATAACATCCCCCTCCCCCCTTCATGTGTGCGAGGTAGCGCTAGGAAAAGACAACAAAGGCCCCATTCGTTCACAATCAGTCTCTAGCTGTCATGCAATAATGCCCGAAACCACAGCTCCCTTTTCAAATCCAGGCCCCACAGAACTTTCCATGGTTTACCGCAGACGCTTCACATGCCCTGATTCAACCCATTGACAGCACGTCGACCCCGGTATACCACATCGATCCAATTCACTCCATTCCTTGCCCGCCGTTCACCCTCCTGCATGTTCAGGCCCCGATCACCCAAAATCTTTTGCACTCCATCTTTCCACCTCCAATTTGGTCTCCCACTTCTCCTCGTTCCCTCCACCTCCGACACATATATCCTCTTCGTCAATCTTTCCTCACTCATTCTCTCCATGTGCCCAAACCATTTCAAAAAACCCTCTTCTGCTCTGTCAACGATACTCTTTTTATTTCCACACATCTCTCTTACCCTATTATTCCTTACTCGATCAAACCACCTTACACCACATATTGTCCTCAAACATCTCATTTCCAGCACATCCACTCTCCTGTGCACAACTCTATCCATAGCCCACGCCTCGCAACCATACAACATTGTTGGAACCACTATTCCTTTAAACATAGCCATCTTTGCTTTCGGAGATAATGTTATCGACTTCCACACATTCTTCAAGGCTCACAGGATTTTCGCCCCCTCTCCCACCCTATGATTCACTTCCGCTTCCAAGGTTCCATACGCTGCCTGATCCACTCCCAGACATCTAAAACACTTTACTTGCTCCAGTTTTTCTCCGTTCAAACTTACCTCCCAATTGACTTGACCCTCCACCCTACTGAACCTGTTCTTATTTGCATTTACTCTTAACTTTCTTCTTTCACACACTTTACCAAACTCAGTCACCAGCTTCTGCAGTTTCTCACATGAATCAGCCACCAGCGCTGTATCATCAGCGAACAACAACTGACTCACTTCCCAAGCTCTCTCATCCCCAACAGACTTCATACTTGCCCCTCTCTCAAAAACTCTTGCATTCACCTCCCTAACAACCCCATCCAGAAACATATTAAACAACCATGGAGACATCACACACCCCTGCCGCAAACCTACATTCACTGAGAACCAATCACTTTCCTCTCTTCTTACACGTACACATGCCTTACATCCTCGATAAAAACTTTTCACTGCTTCTAACAACTTGCCTCCCACACCATATATTCTTAGTACCTTCCACAGAGCATCTCTATCAACTCTATCATATACCTTCTCCAGATCCATTAATGCTACATACAAATCCATTTCCTTTTGTAAGTATTTCTCACATACATTCTTCAAAGCAAACACCTGATCCACACATCCTCTACCACTTCTGAAACAAACTGCTCTTCTCCAATCTGAGGCAAATATATATATATATATATATATATATATATATATATATATATATATATATATATATATATATATATATATATCCATTGTTCTCACCTTTTTCCATTCTGTACTCAGTCTCTCCTGGTACTTCCTCACACAAGTCTCCTTCCCAAGCTCACTTACTCTCACAACTCTCTTCACCCCAACATTCACTCTTCTTTTCTGAAAACACATACAAATCTTCACCTTAGCCTCCACAAGATAATGATCAGACATCCCTCCAGTTGCACCTCTCAGCACATTAACATTCAAAAGTCTCTCATTCGCGCGCCTTTCAATTAACACGTAATCCAGTAACGTTCTCTTGCCATCTCTCCTACTTACATACGTATACTTATGTATATCTCGCTTTTTAAACCAGGTATTCCCAATCACCAGTCCTTTTTCAGCACATAGATCTACAAGCTCTTCACCATTTCCATTTACAACACTGAACACCCCATGTATACCAATTATTCCCTCAACTGCAACATTACTCACCTTTGCATTCAAATCACCCATCACTATAACCCGGTCTCGTGCATCAAAACCACTAACACACTCATTCAGCTGCTCCCAAAACACTTTCCTCTCATGATCTTTCTTCTCATGCCCAGGTACATATGCACCAATAAATACCCATCTCTCTCCATCAACTTTCAGTTTTACCCATATTAATCGAGAATTTACTTTCTTATATTCTATCACATACTCCCACAACTCCTGTTTCAGGAGTACTGCTACTCCTTCCCTTGCTCTTGTCCTCTCACTAACCCTTGACTTTACTCCCAAGACAAGTGAGAACAACGGAAGTAAGGGGAGTGGGGGAGGAATGGGATGTATTTAGTGAATCAGTGATGGATTGCGCAAAAGATGCTTGTGGCATGAGAAGAGTGGGAGGTGGGTTGATTAGAAAGGGTAGTGAGTGGTGGGATGAAGAAGTAAGATTATTAGTGAAAGAGAAGAGAGAGGCATTTGGACGATTTTTGCAGGTAAAAATGCAATTGAGTGGGAGATGTATAAAAGAAAGAGACAGGAGGTCAAGAGAAAGTTGCAAGAGGTGAAAAAAGGGCAAATGATAATTGGGGTGAGAGAGTATCATTAAATTTTTTGGGAGAATAAAAAGATGTTCTGGAAGGAGGTAAATAAAGTGCGTAAGACAAGGGAGTAAATGGGAACTTCAGTGAAGAGCGCAAATGGGGAGGTGATAAAAAGGTAGTGGGGATGTGAGAAAGAGATGGAGTGAGTATTTTAAAGGTTTGTTGAATGTGTTTGATGATAGAGTGGCAGATATAGGGTGTCTTGGTCGAGGTGGTGTGCAAAGTGAGAGGGTTAGGGAAAATGATTTGGTAAACAGAGAAGAGGTAGTAAAAGCTTTGCGGAAGATGAAAGCCGGCAAGGCAGCGGGTAGTTATTTAACGTATGTATGACTCATGGTGAGGTGCCTGAGGATTGGCGGAATGCGTGCATAGTGCCATTGTACAAAGGCAAAGGGGATAAGAGTGAGTGCTCAAATTACAGAGGTATAAGTTTGTTGAGTATTCCTGGTAAATTATATGGGAGGGTATTGATTGAGAGGGTGAAGGCATGTATAGAGCATCAGATTGGGGAAGAGCAGTGTGGTTTCAGAAGTGGTAGAGGATGTGTGGATCAGGTGTTTGCTTTGAGGAATGTATGTGAGAAATACTTAGAAAAGCAAATGGATTTGTATTTAGCATTTTTGGATCTGGAGAAGGCATATGATAGAGTTGATAGAGATGCTCTGTGGAAGGTATTAAGAATATATGGTGTGGGAGGCAAGTTGTTAGAAGCAGTGAAAAGTTTTTATCGAGGATGTAAGGCATGTGTACGTGTAGGAAGAGAGGAAAGTGATTGGTTCTCAGTGAATGTAGGTTTGCGGCAGGGGTGTGTGATGTCTCCATGGTTGTTTAATTTGTTTATGGGTGGGGTTGTTAGGGAGGTAAATGCAAGCGTTTTGGAAAGAGGGGCAAGTATGAAGTCTGTTGGGGATGAGAGAGCTTGGGAAGTGAGTCAGTTGTTGTTCGCTGATTATACAGCGCTGGTGACTGATTCATGTGAGAAACTGCAGAAGCTGGTGACTGAATTTGGTAAAGTGTGTGAAAGAAGAAAGTTAAGAGTAAATGTTACTAAGAGCAAGGTTATTAGGTACAGTAGCGTTGAGGGTCAAGTCAATTGGAAGGTAAGTTTGAATGGAGAAAAACTGGAGGAAGTAAAGTATTTTAGGTATCTGGGAGTGGATCTGGCAGCGGATGGAACCATGGAAGCGGAAGTGGATCATAGAGTGGGGGAGGGGGCGAAAATCCTGGGAGTCTTGAAGAATGTGTGGAAGTCGAGAACATTATCTCGGAAAGCAAAAATGGTTATGTTTGAAGGAATAGTGGTTCCAACAATGTTGTATGGTTGCGAGGCGTGGGCTATGGATAGAGTTGTGCGCAGGAGGATGGATGTGCTGGAAATGAGATGTTTGAGGACAATGTGTTGTGTGAGGTGGTTTGATCGAGTAAGTAACGTAAGGGTAAGAGAGATGTGTGGAAATAAAAAGAGTATCGTTGAGAGAGCAGAGGAGGGTGTTTTGAAATGGTTTGGGCACATGGAGAGAATGAGTGAGGAAAGATTGACGAAGAGGATATATGTCTCGGAGGTGGAGGGAACGAGGAGAAGTGGGAGACCAAATTGGAGGTGGAAAGATGGAGTGAAAAAGATTTTGTGTGATCGGGGCATGAACATGCAGGAGGGTGAAAGGAGGGCAAGGAATAGAGTGAATTGGAGCGATGTGGTATACCGGGGTTGACGTGCTGTCAGTGGATTGAATCAGGGCATGTGAAGCGTCTGGGGTAAACCGTGGAAAGCTGTGTAGGTATGTATATTTGCGTGTGTGGACGTATGTATATACATGTGTATGGGTGTGGGTTGGGCCATTTCTTTCATCTGTTTCCTTGCGCTACCTCGTAAACGCGGGAGACAGCGACAAAGCAAAAAAAAAAAAAAAAATATATATATATATATATATATATATATATATATATATATATATATATATATATATATATATATATATATATATATATATATATACTTTGTTGCTGTCTCCCGCGTTACCAAGGTAGCGGAAGGAAACAGACGAGGGAATGGTCCTACCCACGCTCATTCATATGTTCATATATAAAGGGCCACACATGCACATTTACATACCTATACATTTCAACGTGTACATAGAAATATATATATATATATATATATATATATATATATATATATATATATATATATATATATATAGAAGGCGAGCAAAGGGGACGGGACGGGGGGCTAGAAACCCCACCCTCCCTGTATTTTAAATTTCTAAAAGGGGAAACAGGAGTCACGCGGTGAGGTCTCATCCTCCTCGAAGGCTCAGGCTGGGGTGTCCTAAATGTGTGTGGATGTAACCAAGATGAGAAAGAAGGAGAGATAGGTAGTATGTTTGAGGAAAGGAACCTGGATGTTTTGGCTCTGAGTGAAACGAAGCTCAAGGGTAAAAGGGAAGAGTGGTTTGGAAATGTCTTGGGAGTAAAGTTAGGAGTTAGTGAGAGGACGAGAGCAAGGGAAGGAGTAGAACTACTCCTGAAACAGAAGTGGCGATAGTATATGATATTGTAAGAAAGTAAACTCTAGATTGATATGAGTAAGACTGAAAGTGGATGAAGAGAGATGGGTGATTATTCGTGCATATGCACCTTGGTATGAGATGAAACATCATGAAAGACAAGCATTTTGGGAGCAGCTGAGTGAGTGTGTTGATAGTTTTAATGCGCGAGACCGGGTTATACTGATGGGTGATTTGAATGCAAAGGTGAGTAATGTTGCAGCTGAGGGACTAATTGGTGTAGATGGGGTGTTCAGTGTTGTAAATTGAAATGATGAGGAGCTTGTAGATTTATGTGCTGAAAAAGGACTGGTGATTGGGAATACCTGGTTTAAAAATAGAGATATACATTAGTATACGTATGTAAGTAGGAGATATGGCCAGAGAGCGTTATTGGATTACGCGTTAATTGATAGGTGCGCGAAAGAGAGACTTTTGGATGTTAATGTACTGTGAGGTGCAACTGGAGGGTTGTCTGATCATTATCTGGTGGAGGCGAAAGTGAAGATTTGTAGGGGTTTTCAGAAAAGAAGAGAGAATGTTGGGGTGAAGGGAGTGGTGAGAGTAAATGAGCTTGGGAAGGAGACTTGTGTGAGGAAGTACCTGGAGAGACTGATTACAATATGGAAAATGGTAAGAACAAAGGACGTAAATTGAGTGGATGAAGAATGCGCAAGAGATGCTTGTGTCATGAGAAGCGTGGTAGGTGGGCAGATTAGAAACGGTAGTGAGTGGTGGGATGAAGAAGTAAGATTATTAGTGAAAGAGAACAGAAAGGCATTTGGGCGATTTTTGCAGGGAAATAATGCAAATGAGTGGGAGATGTATAAACGAAAGAGGCAGGAGGTCAATAGAAAGGTGCAAGAGGTGAAAAAGAAGGGAAATGAGAGTTGGGGGTGACAGAGTATCATCAAATTTTAGGGAGAATGAAAAGATGTTTGGAGGAGGTAAATACAGTGCGTAAAACAAGGAACAAATGGGAACATCAGTGAAGTGGGTTATTGTGGAGGTGATAACAAGTAATGGTGATGTGAGAAAGAGATGGAGTGAGTCTTTTGAAGGTTTGTTGAATGTGTTTGATGATAGAGTGGCAGATATAGGGTGTTTGTGTCGAGGTGGTTTGCAAAGTGAGAAGGTCAGAGAGAATGACTTGGTAAACAGAGAGGAGGTAGTAAAAGTTTTGCAGAAGATGAAAGCCGGTAAGGAAGCGGGTTTTGATGGCATTGCAGTGGAATTTATTAAAAAAGGGGGTGAGTGTACTGTTGACTGGTTGGTAAAGTTCTTTAATGTATGTATGACTCATGGTAAGGTGACTGAGGATTGGCGGAATGCTTGCATAGTGTCATTGTACAAAGGCAAAGGGGATAAAAGTGAGTGCTCAAAGTAAAGAGGTATAAGTTTGTTGAGTATTCCTGGGAAATTATATGGGAGGGTGTTGACTGAGAGAATGAAGGCATGTACAGAGGATCAGATTGGGGAAGAACAGTGTGGTTTCAAAAGTGGTAGAAGATGTGTGGATACGGTGTTTGCTTTGAAGAATGTATGTGAGAAATATTTAGAAAAGCAAATGGATTTGTATATAGCATTTATGGATCTAGAGACGGCATATGACAGAGTTGATAGAGATGCTCTGTGGAAGGTGTTCAGAATATATGGTGTAGGAGGCAAGTTGTTAGAAACAGTGAAAAGTTTTTATCGAGGACATAAGGCATGTGTACGTGAAGGAAAACAGGAAAGTGATTGGTTCTCATTGAATGAATGTTGGTTTGCGGTAGGGGTGCGTGATGTCTCCATGGTTGCTTAATTTGTTTACGAATGGGGTTGTTTGGGAGGTGAATGCATGTTCAGGCCCCGATCACTCAAAATCTTTTTTAGTCCATCTTTCCTCCTCCAATTAGGTCTCCCACTTCTCATTCCTCTACCTCTGACACATATATCCTCTATGTCAATCTTTCCTCACTCATTCTCTCCATGTGACCAAACCATTTCAAAACACCCTCCTCTGTTCTCTCAATCACACTCTTTTTCTTGCCACACATCTCTCTTACCCTTTCATTACTTACTCGATCAAACCACCTCAAACCACATATTGTCCTCAAACATCAATGTTTCAGCACATCCACCATCCTCCGCATAACTCTATCTATAGCCCACGCCTCGCAACCATACAACATTAGTGGAACCATTATTCCTTCAAAAATACCCATTTTTGCTTTTCAAGATAACTTTCTCGACTTCAACACATTCTTCAACGCTCCCAGCACGTTCGCCCCCTATCCCACCCTATGATTCACTTCCGCTTCCATGGTTCCATCCGCTGCCATATCTACTCCCAGATATATAAAAATACTTCACTTCCTCCAGTTTTGCTCCATTCAAACTTACCTCCCAGTTGAATTGTCCCTCAACCATCCTGTACCTAATAACCTTGCTCTTATTCACATTTACTCTCAGCTATCTTCTTTCACACACTTTACCAAGCCCAGTCACCAGCTTCTGCAGTTTCTCACATGAATCAGGCAATAGCGTTGTATCATCAGCAAACAACAACTGACTCACTTCCCATGCTCTCTCATCCACAACAGACTGAATACTTGCCCCTCTTTCCAAAACTCTTGCATTCACTTCCCAAACAACCCACCCATAAACAAATTAAACATCAATGAAGACATCACGTTCCCCTGCCACAATCCAACATTCACTGAGATCCAATCACTCTCCTCTCTTCCTGGACGTACACATGCCCTACGTCCTCGATAAAAAGCTTTTCACTAGTTCGGTCAACTTACCTCCTACACCATATATTCTTAATACCTTCCACAGAGCATCTCTATCAACTCTATGATATTCCTTCTCCAGATCCATAAATGCTACATACAAATTCATTTGCTTTTCTAAGTATATCTCACATACATTTCTCAATTTGAGCACTCACTCTTATCCCCTTTGCCTTTGTACAATGGCATAATGCAAGCATTCTGCCAGTCCTCAGGCACCTCACCATGAGTCATATATACATTAAATAACCTTACCGACGAGTCACCAATGCAGTTACCCCCTTTTTTAGTAAGTTCCACTGCAATACCGTCCAAACCCGCTGCCTTGCGGGCTTTCATCTTCCGCAAAGCTTTTACTACCTCATCTCTGTTTACCGAATCATTCTCCCTAACCCTCTCACTTTGCACACCAACTCGACCACAACACCCTATATGTGCAACTCTATCATCGAACACCTTCATCCAAACCTTCAAAATACTCACTCCATCTCCTCACATCACCACTACTTGTCATCACCTCATTAGCCCCCTTCACTGAATTTCCCATTTGTTTCCTCGTCTTACGCACTTTATTAACCTCCTTCCAAAACATCTTTTTATTCTCCCTAAAATCTAATGTTACTCTCTCACCCCAACTCTCATTTGCCCTCTTTTTCACCTCTTGCATCTTTCTCTTGACCTCCTGCCTCTTTCTTTTATACATCTCCCACTCATTTGCATTATTTCCTTGCGAAAATCGTCCAAATGCCTCTCTCTCCTCATTCACTAACAATGTTACTTTTTCATCCCACCACTCCTTACCCTTTCTAATCTGCCTACCTCCCACGCTTCTCATGCCACAGGCATGGTTTGCGCAAGCCATCACTGCTTCCCTAAATACATCCTATTCCTCCCCAACTCCCCTTACGTCCTTTTGTTCTCACCTTTTTCCATTCTGTACTCAGTCTCTCCTGTTACTTCCTCACACAATTCTCCTTTCCAAGCTCACTTACTCTCACCATTCTTTTCACCTCAACATTCTCTCTTCTTTTCTGAAAACCTCTACAAATCTTCACATTCACCTCCATAAGAATATGATCAGACATCCTTCCAGTTGCACCTCTCAGCACATTAACATCCAAAAGACTCTCTTTCACGCGCCTATTAATTAACACATAATCCAATAACGCTCTCTGGCCATCTCCCCTACTTACATACGTATACTTATGTATATCTCTCTTTTTAAACCAGATGTTCCCAATCACCAGTTCTTTTTTCAGCACATAAATCTACAAGCTCTTCACCATTTCCATTTACACCACTGAACACCCCATGTACACCAATTATTCCCTCAACTGCCAAATTACTCACCTTTGCATTCAAATCACCCATAACTATAACCCGGTCTCTTGCATCAAAACTACTGACACTCTCTCTCTCTCTCTCTCTCTCTCTCTATATATATATATATATATATATATATATATATATATATATATATATATATATATATATATATATATATATATATATATATATATATATATATATATATATATATATATATATATATATATACATATATATATATATATATATATATATATATGTGGCAGTTGAGGGAATAATTGGTATACATGGGGTGTTCAGTGTTGTAAATGGAAATGGTGAAGAGCTTGTAGATTTATGTGCTGAAAAAGGACTGATGATTGGGAATACCTGGTTTAAAAAGCGAGATATACATAAGTATACTGATGTAAGTAGGAGAGATGGCCAGAGAGCGTTATTGCATTACGTGTTAATTGACAGGCGTGCGAAAGAGAGACTTTTGGATGTTAATGTGCTGAGAGGTGCAACTGGAGGGATGTCTGATCATTATCTTGTGGAGGCTAAGTTGAAGATTTGTATGGGTTTTCAGAAAAGAAGAGTGAATGTTGGGGTGAAGAGGGTGGTGAGAGTAAGTGAGCTTGAGAAGGAGACCTGTGTGAGGAAGTACCAGGAGAGACTGAGTACAGAATGGAAAAAGGTGAGAACAATGGAAGCAAGGGGAGTGGGGGAGGAATGGGATGTATTTAGGGAATCAGTGATGGATTGCGCAAAAGATGCTTGTGGCATGAGAAGAGTGGGAGGTGGGTTGATTAGAAAGGGTAGTGAGTGGTGGGATGAAGAAGTAAGAGTATTAGTGAAAGAGAAGAGAGAGGCATTTGGACGATTTTTGGAGGGGAAAAATTCAATTGAGTGGGAGATGTATAAAAGAAAGAGACAGTAGGTCAAGAGAAAGGTGCAAGAGGTGAAAAAAAGGGCAAATGAGAGTTGGGGTGAGAGAGTATCATTAAATTTTAGGGAGAATAAAAAGATGTTCTGGAAGGAGGTAAATAAAGTGCGTAAGACAAGGGAACAAATGGGAACTTCAGTGAAGGGCGCAAATGGGGAGGTGATAACAAGTAGTGGTGATGTGAGAAGGAGATGGAGTGAGTATTTTGAAGGTTTGTTGAATGTGTTTGATGATAGAGTGGCAGATATAGGGTGTTTTGCTCGAGGTGGTGTGCAAAGTGAGAGGGTTAGGGAAAATGATTTGGTAAACAGAGAAGAGGTAGTGAAAGCTTTGCGGAAGATGAAAGCCGGCAAGGCAGCAGGTTTGGATGGTATTGCAGTGGAATTTATTAAAAAAGGGGGTGACTGTATTGTTGACTGGTTGGTAAGGTTATTTAATGTATGTATGACTCATGGTGAGGTGCCTGAGGATTGGCGGAATGCGTGCATAGTGCCATTGTACAAAGGCAAAGGGGATAAGAGTGAGTGCTCAAATTACAGAGGTATAAGTTTGTTGAGTATTCCTGGTAAATTATATGGGAGGGTATTGATTGAGAGGGTGAAGGCATGTACAGAGCATCAGTTTGGGGAAGAGCAGTGTGGTTTCACAAGTGGTAGAGGATGTGTGGATCAGGTGTTTGCTTTGAAGAATGTATGCGAGAAATACTTAGAAAAGCAAATGGATTTGTATGTAGCATTTATGTATCTGGAGAAGGCATATGATAGAGTTGATAGAGATGCTCTGTGGAAGGTATTAAGAATATATGGTGTGGGAGGAAAGTTGTTAGAAGCAGTGAAAAGTTTTTATCGAGGATGTAAGGCATGTGTACGTGTAGGAAGAGAGGAAAGTGATTGGTTCTTAGTGAATGTAGGTTTGCGGCAGGGGTGTGTGATGTCTACATGGTTGTTTAATTTGTTTATGGATGGGGTTGTTAGGGAGGTAAATGCAAGAGTTTTGGAAAGAGGGGTAAGTATGAAGTCTGTTGGGGATGAGAGAGCTTGGGAAGTGAGTCGGTTGTTGTTCGCTGATGATACAGCGCTGGTGGCTGATTCATGTGAGAAACTGCAGAAGCTGGTGACTGAGTTTGGTAAAGTGTGTGGAAGAAGAAAGTTAAGAGTAAATGTGAATAAGAGCAAGGTTATTAGGTACAGTAGGGTTGAGGGTCAAGTCAATTGGGAGGTGAGTTTGAATGGAGAAAAACTGGAGGAAGTGAAGTGTTTTAGATATCTGGGAGTGGATCTGGCAGCGGATGGAACCATGGAAGCGGAAGTGGATCATAGGGTGGGGGAGGGGGCGAAAATTCTGGGGCCTTGAAGAATGTGTGGAAGTCGAGAACATTATCTCGGAAAGCAAAAATGGGTATGTTTGAAGGAATAGTGGTTCCAACAATGTTGTATGGTTGCGAGGCGTGGGCTATGGATAGAGTTGTGCGCAGGAGGATGGATGTGCTGGAAATGAGATGTTTGAGGACAATGTGTGGTGTGAGGTGGTTTGATCGAGTGAGTAACGTAAGGGTAAGAGAGATGTGTGGAAATAAAAAGAGCGTGGTTGAGAGAGCAGAAGAGGGTGTTTTGAAGTGGTTTGGGCACATGGAGAGGATGAGTGAGGAAAGATTGACCAAGAGGATATATGTGTCGGAGGTGGAGGGAGCAAGGAGAAGAGGGAGACCAAATTGGAGGTGGAAAGATGGAGTGAAAAAGATTTTGTGTGATCGGGGCCTGAACATGCAGGAGGGTGAAAGGAGGGCAAGGAATAGAGTGAATTGGAGCGATGTGGTATACCGGGGTTGACGTGCTGTCAGTATCCGGATTGAATCAAGGCATGTGAAGCGTCTGGGGTAAACCATGGAAAGCTGTGTAGGTATGTATATTTGCGTGTGTGGACGCATGTATATACATGTGTATGGGGGGGGGGGGGTTGGGCCATTTCTTTCGTCTGTTTCCTTGCGCTACCTCGCAAACGCGGGAGACAGCGACAAAGTATAAAAAAAAAAATATATATATATATATATATATATATATATATATATATATATATATATATATAATCCCTGGGGATAGGGGAGAAAGAATACTTCCCACGTATTCCCTGCGTGTCGTAGAAGGCGACTAAAAGGGGAGGGAGCGGGGGGCTGGAAATCCTCCCCTCTCGTTTTTTTTTTTTTTTTTTTTTTTATTTTCCAAAAGAAGGAACAGAGAAGGGGGCCAGGTGAGGATATTCCCTCAAAGGCCCAGTCCTCTGTTCTTAATGCTACCTTGCTAATGCGGGAAATGGCGAATAGTTTGAAAGAAAAAGAAAGATATATATATATATATATATATATATATATATATATATATATATATATATATATATATATATATATATATATATATATATATGTATATATATATATATATATATATATATATATATATATGTATATATATATGTACATATGGTATACTTGATCGTTACTTCTTGCATCAGTGAGATATTGTCAGGAAACAGACGAAGAATGGCCCATCCACTCGTATGCACATATACATTAACGCCAATACACGCACATATACCTACACATATACAAATATATACATATATACACATGTATGCATTCACACTAGCTTGCCTTCATCCATTCGTGTCGTTACCCCACCCCACAGGAACAGCATCGCTGCCTCCTGTCCAAACTTACTTCTTTATAAGTACTTACTTCTTTATAAGTACTAAAAATAGGATTCTGCCAAAAGGCAGGGTTAACATGGTGCTCACTGCAGGAAAGTCTAGGGTTACAAAGAACAAGTCTTTTGAGTTACATGTTATGTGTGAGATGGAGAGATTCTGTATTTTTGGACTGAATTCTTGCCGCCCACATTTTGGGAGAGCAGAGAGAAAAGACATCTATATGGAACAAAGGAGTGAAACGTGAAAGCTGGGTTGCTGCACAGCTATCACTAGCTCTCCCAGTGCTCAGGTGGTTAGTAGTGGTAATAACCTCCCAGGTCAGTTTTCTGTCCTCTCAAACATGTATTCCCCCATTTGGTATTTCTTTATGTATACTTTTATCTATTAAGTGATAAGTGAAAATATAAAGCATTTTTCCTTCACTGGAGTGTGGAAACATTTGCATCCTATGATGAATATTATTACTCATGTTTGAGGGAGGTTGGCATCATGAAAATATGCGTATTTTTATTTTACAAATATTGAAAAATATATTCAATGCTGTTTTTGAGCATTAGTTAGCGTTAACATAATTTTTGGAATTTCAAACACAGAGATCCGTAATTATTCTTAGATGAATTAGAATTTGTTGATTGCTGTTACTAATCATTTATCCACCAGAAGTGTTGTGCTATAGACAGATATTAATGACTTTGCAAACTACTTAAATGAAAGACAAATCAGTTTGTTACAATTAACGTTTGCAGAATTACTGAATTATACATTTAAGTAATGTCATTAGTATAATATACACGTAAAAAGATAACAGTAAAATGTGTGGGCATAAATGTGCATGCAATTGGTTTTTATACATCTTAGTAAGAAAACAAAATAACATGTTGGTAATTGTTTTCACAGAGCTCCTATCTTACTGTTCTCATGAGATGCTGTTAATCCATAGACAGGTCCCTTCTCTAGATGATAGATATATTTTTACATGTAATTCTACTGATATAAGTGAACTAGATTTCAAACTAGCATTCACCATGACATGAGAGAGAGAGGCAGTATGAAGGTGGTGGAGTATAAGAAAAAAAATATATCAGAGTATAAGTAAACCAGTTTTTTCATACCGTTTTCCTTAGTCATTGTTGTTTGAAGTTTTAATACCATTATAATGCTCAACAGGAAATTATTTCCAAAGCTGACCTCACTCTGATTTTCTCATAAATGAATTTCACAGTATGAGATATACTTGGTGACAATAGTTGGTGTAAATGAAAAAGTATAGTGTTACTGTGATGTAAGTTCAGTTAAGGTCTTTGAATGAGAATATATTTATATCACTCTTTTAAATAAGTTACTGCTGCCAGTAGAGCAGATGCTTTCTATAATTGTCATTTACATAGGCAGGTATTATGAAATGATTATATCCATATCTCAACAGCATTATCAAAATTCAAGATTTGTACAGGTACAACATTAAATATTGGGAGACCAAACTTCCAGAAATTTTAGAAATTGGAAATTTTCGTCAATATCATATAATGTTTTTTGATTTCATGCATTATTTTCATTAATGTTAATCATTGTACAAGATTGGAACGTAATACATATACCTCTCATGAAAAAATTAACATGAGTGTCCTGACATGTTAGTGTTATCACTTAGGATAATGTCCACTTAATGTCACTTAGGAAATGTCCACTTCCTAAGTACTCCAGATTTGTTGATGCTCCTCTATCAATTATTGTTCATGTAAAAATGTTTTATTTATTTCATGTTTTTTTATTATACTTTATTGCTGTCTCCCGCGTTAGTGATGTAGCGCAAGAAAACAGATGAAAGAATGGCCCAACCCACCCACATGCACATGTATATACATACACGTCCACACACACACATATACATACCTATACATCTCAACGTACATATATATATATATATATATATATATATATATATATATATATATATATATATATATATATATATATATATATATATATATATATATATATATATATATATATATATATATATATATATATATATGTATAAAAGAAAGAGACAGGAGGTCAAGAGAAAGGTGCAAGAGGTGAAAAAAAGGGCAAATGAGAGTTGGGGTGAGAGAGTATCATTAAATTTTAGGGAGAATAAAAAGATGTTCTGGAAGGAGGTAAATAAAGTGCGTAAGACAAGGGAGCAAATGGGAACTTCAGTGAAGGGCGCAAATGGGGAGGTGATAACAAGTAGTGGTGATGTGAGAAGGAGATGGAGTGAGTATTTTGAAGGTTTGTTGAATGTGTTTGATGATAGAGTGGCAGATATAGGGTGTTTTGATCGAGGTGGTGTGCAAAGTGAGAGGGTTAGGGAAAATGATTTGGTAAACAGAGAAGAGGTAGTGGAAGCTTTGCGGAAGATGAAAGCCGGCAAGGCAGCAGGTTTGGATGGTATTGCAGTGGAATTTATTAAAAAAGGGGATGACTGTATTGTTGACTGGTTGGTAAGGTTATTTAATGTATGTATGACTCATGGTGAGGTGCCTGAGGATTGGCGGAATGCGTGCATAGCGCCATTGTACAAAGGCAAAGGGGATAAGAGTGAGTGCTCAAATTACAGAGGTATAAGTTTGTTGAGTATTCCTGGTAAATTATATGGGAGGGTATTGATTGAGAGGGTGAAGGCATGTACAGAGCATCAGATTGGGGAAGAGCAGTGTGGTTTCAGAAGTGGTAGAGGATGTGTGGATCAGGTGTATGCTTTGAAGAATGTATGTGAGAAATACTTAGAAAAGCAAATGGATTTGTATGTAGCATTTATGGATCTGGAGAAGGCATATGATAGAGTTGATAGAGATGCTCTGTGGAAGGTATTAAGAATATATGGTGTGGGAGGAAAGTTGCTAGAAGCAGTGAAAAGTTTTTATCGAGGATGTAAGGCATGTGTACGTGTAGGAAGAGAGGAAAGTGATTGGTTCTCAGTGAATGTAGGTTTGCGGCAGGGGTGTGTGATGTCTCCATGGTTGTTTAATTTGTTTATGGATGGGGTTGTTAGGGAGGTAAATGCAAGCGTTTTGGAAAGAGGGGCAAGTATGAAGTCTGTTGGGGATGAGAGAGCTTGGGAAGTGAGTCAGTTGTTGTTCGCTGATGATACAGCGCTGGTGGCTGATTCATGTGAGAAACTGCAGAAGCTGGTGACTGAGTATGGTAAAGTGTGTGGAAGAAGAAAGTTAAGAGTAAATGTGAATAAGAGCAAGGTTATTAGGTACAGTAGGGTTGAGGGTCAAGTCAATTGGGAGGTGAGTTTGAATGGAGAAAAACTGGAGGAAGTGAAGTGTTTTAGATATCTGGGAGTGGATCTGGCAGCGGATGGAACCATGGAAGCGGAAGTGGATCATAGGGTGGGGGAGGGGGCGAAAATTCTGGGAGCCTTGAAGAATGTGTGGAAGTCGAGAACATTATCTCGGAAAGCAAAAATGGGTATGTTTGAAGGAATAGTGGTTCCAACAATGTTGTATGGTTGCGAGGCGTGGGCTATGGATAGAGTTGTGCGCAGGAGGATGGATGTGCTGGAAATGAGATGCCCTGGTTCAATCCATTGACAGCACGTCGACCCCAGTATACCACATCGTTCCAATTCACTCTATTCCTTGCACGCCTTTCACCCTCCTGCATGTTCAGGCCCCGATCACTCAAAATCTTTTTCACTCTATCTTTCCACCTCCAATTCGGTCTCCCACGTCTCCTCGTTCCCTCCACCTCTGACACATATATCCTCTTGGTCATTCTTTCCCCACTCATTCTCTCCATGTGACCAAACCATTTCAAAACACCATCTTCTGCTCTCTCAACCACACTCTTTTTATTTCCAGACATCTCTCTCACCCTTACATTACTTACTCGATCAAACCACCTCACACGACATATTGTCCTCAAACATCTCATTTCCAGCACATCCACCCGCAACCATACAACATTGTTGGAACCACTATTCCTTCAAACATAACCATTTTTGCTTTCCGAGATAATGTTCTCGACTTCCAAACATTCTTCAAGGCTCCCAGGATTTTCGCCCCCTCCCCCACCCTATGATTCACTTCCGCTTCCATGGTTCCATCCGCCGCCAGATCTACTCCCAGATATCTAAAACACTTTACTTCCTCCAGTTTTTCTCCATTCAAACTTACCTCCCAATTGACTTGACCCTCAACCCTATTGTACCTAATAACCTTGCTCTTATTCACCTTTACTCTTAACTTTCTTCTTTCACACACTTTACCAAACTCAGTCACCAGCTTCTGCAGTTTCTCACATGAATCAGCCACCAGCGTTGTATCATCAGCGAACAACAACTGACCCACTTCCCAAGCTCTTTCATCCACAACAGACTTCATACTTGCCCCTCTTTCCAAAACTCTTGCATTCACCTCCCTAACAAACCCATCCATAAACAAATTAAACAACCATGGAGACATCACACACCCCTGCCGCAAACCTACATTCACTGAGAGCCAATCACTTTCCTCTCTTCCTGCACGTACACATGCCTTACATCCTCGATAAAAACTTTTCACTGCTTCTAACAACTTGCCTCCCACACCATATATTCTTAATACCTTCCACAGAGCATCTCTATCAACTCTATCATATGCCTTCTCCAGATCCATACATACAAATCCATTTGCTTTTCTAAGTATTTCTCATATACATTCTTCAAAGCAAACACCTAATCCACACATCCTCTATATATATATATATATATATATATATATATATATATATATATATATATATATATATATATATATATATATATATATATATATATATATATATATATATATATATATTGTAGATATGATGACCACACTTGTCCGTAATGATAATATGACGGTGAAATCACACTTCAGTAGTTCATACAATTCTATTTAACATGTAATCTTATATATGCATGTGGCACAACATGTTTCGTGGAGACAATCCATCTCTTCAGGTGCCAGTACTTGATAAAGTTATTCAGATCCCAACATCACACTTGGTTCCCGCCGGCCAACACCAAAAATCTAGGCCAAGCACTATCTGCTATGTCTGGTCTTAACCCTTGTAAGGGAGAGTGATTAAGGGGGGTCAGGTGGTGGGGGTTGACCTGGGTAGCTGGGTGTGTCATGAACAACTTTTTTAACGTTTTCGAGTTTTGTCAATTCTCACATAATGATTTTAAATGCTAGGATGGGCTTTGAAATTGCATGGGGGCAAATCAAATTTCTTAGTATTAGCAACTAAAATAGATATAATGACGCTACGTGTGGCATAATCAGCAGAGGGATAGAAAATAACGGGATCTTCAAGAACTATGGGGATATCATTTTCATGAATGTTTAGCGATCGTTTAGCGATCCCTACGCACTGAAAGACGGTGCCAATAACATCTCTCCATTATAGTCTTAACGGTCTGGCCTACATAAACATATTTACATGCCTTGCGTTTGACGGCGTAAACACTCTCAATTGTTGCATGATTTGGCCCATTATCTATTAAAGCCTTGCTGATGGTGTTATTGTACTGGAAAGCAACAAGAACTGTTCTTTAGAACATGTCTTAAATCAGTTAATTTGGGAGAATAGGGCAACAAAAAACCTTTAAACGTATCCTTATTTGTCACATCTCTGTTACAAGAAGCATAAAATGTCTTCCTGTCTTTCCAGTAAGCTTTGTTCGCAAACCAATTGGAATAAAATAACTGCCTTAAGATACGTCTTATATGACTACATTCACCTACCGGACCTACGGGATCCCATATCAGCAGTGCTCTTAAAAACACAGACATAACTTCAGACATTTTTACGGAAGGATCATGTAATGAAAAATAAAGAATATAACACTCAGAGTTGGTAGGTTTCCTGTAGATTTTAAAGGAGAAATGATCAGATTCTCTCTTCATCAACACATTTAGAAAGGCCAGTTTGCCTTCTTTTTCCCATTTCATCTTGAATTTGATAGTGGGATGGATGTTATTTGATTAATCAAAGAAAACATCACAATCTTAGAAGGATGGCAACAAGGACTAGACATACACGTATCTAAACCAGACTTTCGGATAACTATTGAAATTGAAGTTAAAACATCAGTCTCAAAATATTCCATAAATGAATCGCTAAGAATCGAACTTAGAGGGTTTCCCACGGCAAGACCAAATTTCTGACTATAAAGATTACCTTCATCATCTTGGAAAACATCATTAGATATACCACTGAAGTCCATTTGTTTTTCACTACAACTGTCTCTAACTCCGAATTATTTTCACGTATACTTCGTGCGTTAGCATAGTATATTCTCATACATGACAGACACTTTTTTTTTAGTATGTCTATGAGCAACAGTGGCAGTGGGGAGCCGCCCTACTTGAACAAAACCCGTAATCTGGACTTGAACTGTCCCATCCTGGTCGCTACCCGCCTTATTCTCTGCTTTCCCCTGGGAATTGATCTCATGCTGCCTCGTTCCTAAACGGCGGCGCCAGTTGACATATCCCTTCATGTACCCCCATTGGCCCGTCGTCCTCTACTACCTGGAAAATTGACCTCTAGGTGTTCTGTTTGGCAGTGTTCTCCACCTCTTATGGTTTTCCAATGTTAGTTGATTTCTATCTAAAAGAGATCCTAGCTTTGTCATCTAGCACACTGCTAAGACTGGGTCTCCCTACCTTAATCAAGTGGGGTCAATCCTTAGGAAAGAGACTTCTATCACGGCGAAAATAATCCCATAGATCTGTACAACAGACGTTTTCCTCCTCCTTACAGAGAGCCTCAGTTAAGCTGTTTATCCTGAGCATTCAACAGAGGGTACAGGGATTCACGTCATGCTCTTGATCCTAGATTTGAGCATTATGTACTCACTATGTTTAACTTCACTACGTCCCTGTCTTCATTGAAAAGGTCATCACTGTTGTGATTAATCTTTGCTAAGTTCAAGGCCGGCAAACTAGCTGTCCTTATACTTTGTTCAGTGAATAAAAAGATATCATGTAGTGAGAATGTAGTGAGGACAAATTGGTAGTAAACATGAAGGTATACCCTTCTTGACTACACTCAATTCTTAACTGGATTCATTGGCTAACGGTCTGCCCAGAACCTCGTTCATAATTCATCTTCACCGCACGCTTATCATCACGAAGAAAATTTCTAGGCCGATCGAGTGCTGGCTTAAAACCTTTTCCACAGAAATACGGATAAAAATACAAACAGTTATACAATACAATCCTTGATATGTAGATTAAACAATTTCCAGGGATCAAATTTATACATAAATTAGATTCATCTTGAATGTTTTTGTCACACTATAATATATCCATAACCTAACCTCATTCATTGCTATAATAATCCTTTACAAAGGAAACTCCTGGAAGACTTCAGCAGGAGGTAAAGAACAAGAGGAAAACGAGCAACTGAATTCCTCGAGACGTACACACGAAGATCGTCTGATCTTAAGCTGGCCATAATTCGCAGATGATTACCAGCTTAGGTTTTGGGGTCATGCTAAAGGTGTTAAGACAGCAGGAGGTGGAGGAGTACTGAAGGTCTCTGGGAAGTGTAGGAGGACAATACTGCGCACTGAAGGATATCAGAGAGTAATTGATGGTGCTATAATAGAGGAGTGGAGGTGTCTACTGAGTAGTGGCGACTTGTATGAATCTCTGGAAGAGTTTATTAAACAGTGAACAATTGTATTAAGGCAAGGAAGATCTAAAGTTGTAAAGTAAACTTTTGGTATTATGGAAGAATCAATGGATTAGAACGGGGGCGTCTATGCCAGAATATAGATTAGAGGTGGAGTGTAAATGGCAGTGGTGGAAGAGGTGTTGAAAATGTTAATGCAGTGGAGTGGTGTACAGTGTCGTACAGTGGTGTGTGCCGTGACAGGATATTGTACAATGTGATACTGTAATGTACGCTGTAGCAGAGTATTTTACGCTGTGGTACTTACTACACGCCAGAGGATTGTATGTTGTGGCAGAGTAGTGTACGCTGTAGCAAAGAAGTGTACACGGTGGCAGAGTAGTGTATGCTGTACACAGTAGAGTACACTGGTGTACATGGTAGCAGAATATTTTACGCTGTAGAGAAGGAATGCATAGTGTCATAGAGTTGTATGTGTTGTATCAGTTTACAGTTGAACAGAAAAGATTGTGTGGTAATTAAGTGATCCATGGGTTCCGTGACTGCCTGGAAGACGCTTCCACCTCCGCATAAAGTTTTGTGGTACACCACTAACGCCTGAACGAACTTGCCCACCGTCAGGGAGACGTTCCAGCCATCACGTTTACTTCCACAGACTTCCCTGACGAGGTCTTCAAAACAAACAGAAAGTTTGATTGCAGCTTACCCTTCGATAGCAATGGCAGTGGATGAGTGTATTTCACAGAGACGCGTATCTTGTAATAGGGAGGTTAATCAATTGGATCTATACGGTAGAAGGCAAGTGTGTGCGACGGCAGAGGTTGTTCATGCTTCTACAGAGAAGCCTGTGGGTAATGTTGCAAGGTAGTTGGTAAGTCTACAGGGGAATCTGTGGTTGATCCTTGACGGTTGTGTGATACTCGAAGTATCTGTTGTATGAGAGAGTCCAAGCTTCTATTGGATGTGGCCAAGCCTAAAGGGAATCTGTGGAAGTGATATTGATTAGAGGCAGGCCTTTGGGAGTAATGGACAAGTTTCTGTTGTATTCGTATTGTCTGTGGGAACTCACTAATCCCACAAAGCATCCTGTTGTTTGCTATGGAAAGGTAAGTTGAAATCAAGGTTTCTGTTTGATGTGAAGACCTCGACAGGGTAGTCTGTGGAAGTAAACGTTATAGCTGGAATGTCTCCCTGACAGTGGGCAGGTTTGTTCAGGCGTCCACATCACAATGGGGAAGGAGGTACCACAACACATTGTTGAGGAAGTCACCATAAAACAGTAGTAAGGGAGGCACCAGAACACAGTGGTGGGGGAGGCTCCATAACACAGTGGTGAGGGGAACAATATCACTGTGGATGCAGAAGCATTTGTTAACACAACGAGCCATGTAACCTCTTTAGTTGCAGCAACAGCTCCGCATAACCTCACGTGGAAACTGTTGATGAACTCCATAAAGACTTTTTGCTGGCTGATGAGATTTTGTGCCAGGCTTCATTGAAGCACTAAAGAGCAAACATGTTTAAGAGAAATAAAGTCATGCAACCATTTAGAACGACCGAAAAAAAGCATGACATAGGGAGACTCAGTGTGGTTTCAGGAGTGGAAGAGGATGTGTGGATCAGGTATTTGCTTGAGAATACATATGATAGGGCTAACAGTGATGTGGTATGGAAAGATTGCTATTAGATGAAGTGAGAAGCTTTTAATGAGTGTAAGGCGTGTGTACAAGCAAGAAGAGAAGAAAGCAAGTTCCAGGTGAAGGTTGGTCTGCGACTGGGGTGTGTTTGATGTCATTATTACTGTTTGATTTGTTTATGGATAGGACGGTGAGGGAGGTAAATTCAATGGTCTTGGAGAGAGGGGTGAATGTGCAGTATTTAAGTGATGAAAGGGGGTGGGGGCTTGGAAGTGTCATTTGTTGTTAGCTAATGACACAGCACTGGTGCTGGATTTGAGTGGGAATCTGCAGAAATTAGAAAATGAGTTTGGGTGAGTATTTGAAAGGAGAAAGTTGAAAGTAAAATGGATAAAAAAAATGGCTATCTGCTTTAGTAAGGCAGAGGGACAGGTTAGTTGGGGGCGTGAGTTCGAATGGAGTATATCTGGGAGAAGCTAATTGTTCTAGATACCTGGTAGTGGGCATGGTAATGAAAGAACCAAGTAAGCGAAAGTGAGTTATAGGTTGGTTGAGGAGATGAAAGTTCTTTGAGCACTAAGGAACATGTGAAAAGAAAGGTCATTATATATATATATATATATATATATATATATATATATATATATATATATATATATATATATATATATATATATATATATATATATATATATATATATATATTATATTATATTATACTTTGTCGCTGTCTCCCGCGTTTGCGAGGTAGCGCAAGGAAACAGACGAAAGAAATGGCCCAACCCACCCCCATACACATGTATATACATACGTCCACACACGCAAATATACATACCTACACAGCTTTCCATGGTTTACCCCAGACGCTTCACATGCCTTGATTCAATCTACTGACAGCACGTCAACCCCGGTATACCACATCGCTCCAATTCACTCTATTCCTTGCCCTCCTTTCACCCTCCTGCATGTTCAGGCCCCGATCACACAAAATCTTTTTCACTCCATCTTTCCACCTCCAATTTGGTCTCCCTCTTCTCCTCGTTCCCTCCACCTCCGACACATATATCCTCTTGGTCAATCTTTCCTCACTCATCCTCTCCATGTGCCCAAACCACTTCAAAACACCCTCTTCTGCTCTCTCAACCACGCTCTTTTTATTTCCACACATCTCTCTTACCCTTACGTTACTCACTCGATCAAACCACCTCACACCACACATTGTCCTCAAACATCTCATTTCCAGCACATCCATCCTCCTGCGCACAACTCTATCCATAGCCCACGCCTCGCAACCATACAACATTGTTGGAACCACTATTCCTTCAAACATACCCATTTTTGCTTTCCGAGATAATGTTCTCGACTTCCACACATTCTTCAAGGCCCCCAGAATTTTCGCCCCCTCCCCCACCCTATGATCCACTTCCGCTTCCATGGTTCCATCCGCTGCCAGATCCACTCCCAGATATCTAAAACACTTCACTTCCTCCAGTTTTTCTCCATTCAAACTCACCTCCCAATTGACTTGACCCTCAACCCTACTGTACCTAATAACCTTGCTCTTATTCACATTTACTCTTAACTTTCTTCTTCCACACACTTTACCAAACTCAGTCACCAGCTTCTGCAGTTTCTCACATGAATCAGCCACCAGCGCTGTATCATCAGCGAACAACAACTGACTCACTTCCCAAGCTCTCTCATCCCGAACAGACTTCATACTTGCCCCTCTTTCCAAAACTCTTGCATTTACCTCCCTAACAACCCCATCCATAAACAAATTAAACAACCATGGAGAAATCACACACCCCTGCCGCAAACCTACATATATATATATATATATATATATATATATATATATATATATATATATATATATATATATATATATATATATATATATATATATATATATATATATATATTCCTGTGAGTTCACAGGGAAAATGAAACACGAAAAGTTCCCAAGTACACTTTCGTGTTATAATCACATCATCAGGGGAGACACAAGAGAGAAATATAACAGTTTATAACATATATAACATCGATGAGACGAAACTAGGACGCCATTTGGTAAAATGTGATTGTCCAAAACATACAACGAGCGTTCATAAACTTATCATTTTACAAATCTTATCAACAATAAAGTTATCTAATTTGTATAGACTCACTAATATTATGATTCTTTGTGTATTTAATGATAGAAGATTCAATGATATTTCTCTTGCTATTAGAGTTAGAGTTAATAACTAAGATGGCGTTACTTCAGTCAATACAATGATCATAGTTTTTAACATGATCAAGCAAGGCATTTGATTCTTGTCCCGTTCTTATACTATATTTATGTTGCTTAAGTCTAACAGAAAGATCCTTACCAGTCTGACCAACATAAAATTTATCACAGTTTCCACAAGACACTTTATAGATGCATCCAAGAGAATTTTCTGGTGAATTCCTGAATAAGATATTCTTTATAGTATTATTGTTGCTAAAGGCAACATTTACATTAAAGGATTTAAGCAACGTGGGAAGCAAAGTGAAATTATTATCAAAAGGGAGAACTAAAAGATTCTTGATGTCAATGGGAGGTTTGGGCTCAACTCTATAAAATGATTTCTTTGCCAACTTAAGGGATTTATCAATGAAAGATCTAGGGTACTTTAACTTAGATCCAATAGAATATATCTTCTCAAACTCATCAATAAACTCTGGACTGCAAATACGTAATGCCCTAAGGAACATAGATTGAAATGATGATAATTTAACTCTGTCATGTTGAGATGAGTAATAATGGATATATGAGCATACATTGGTGGGTTTTCTGTATATGCTAAACTTAAACTTGCTTCCTTGTCTATGGATCATGCAATCTAAAAATGGTATAAATTTGATGGAAGGTACTAAATTGTTAAGTAAGGGGGGAAATATTTGTAAATTTTCATTTGTTGGCCAAACACAAAGAACATCATCTACATACCTAAACCAAATTGCATTAGAAGGTAAGATATCCTTTAATATCCATAAACAAATTAAACAACCATGGAGACATCACACACCCCTGCCGCAAACATACATTCACTGAGAACAATTCACTTTCCTCTCTTCCTACAAGCACACATGCCTTACATCCTCGATAAAATCTTTTCACTGCTTCTAACAACTTGCCTCCCAAACCATATATATATATATATATATATATATATATATATATATATATATATATATATATATATATATATATATATATATATATATATATATATATATATATATATATATATATATATATATATATATATATATATATTTATATATATATATAATCTTTTTTTCTTTTCTTTTCTTTTAAACTATTCGCCATTTCCCGCATTAGCGAGGTAGCGTTAAGAACAGAGGACTGGGCCTTTTTTGGAATATCCTCACCTGGCCCCCTCCGTTCCTTCCTTTGGAAAATTAGAAAAAAAAAACGAGAGGGGAGGATTTCCAGCCCCCCGCTCCCTCCACTTTTAGTCGCCTTCTACGACACGCAGGGAATACGTGGGAAGTATTCTTCATCCCCTATCCCCAGGGATTATATATATATATATATATATATATATATATATATATATATATATATATATATATATATATATATATATATATATATATATTATCCCTGGGGATAGGGGAGAAAGAATACTTCCCACGTATTCCCTGCGTGTCGTAGAAGGCGACGAAAAGGGGAGGGAGCGGGTGGCTGGAAATCCTCCCCTCTCGTCTTTTTTTTTTAATTTCCCAAAAGAAGGAACAGAGAAGGGGGCCAGGTGAGGATTTTCCCTCTAAGGCCCAGTCCTCTGTTCTTAACGCTACCTCGCAAATGCGGGAAATGGCGAATCGTATGAAAAAAAAAATATATATATATATATATATATATATATATAGGGGCAGGTGTGTCATTATGTCCACGTGTCTACGTGTCGATGTTTCCTTATAGTCTTCCACAAATCATGTTCAATAAGCACCAATCCTGACTCAGTGATATAGAATAGAAATTAGGATCGTTCGAAGGATAGTTACACCTATGAGAGGTGAAGCACCCAACTACTGAGTTTCTGATCCTTAAAGGCTATGACGATTATCAATCAGTCTAAAGGCCATTGAGGAGGAGTTTATAGGGGTTATTACATCCGTTCAACGAACGTGTAATGTAGCTAAAGTCGTTATGATATACAGTGATTGGAGCAAAGTTCTTTTCCTTACGAAGACTAAACCAGATTATGGTAATCTAATTCAGACCTACGTTATTGTTAGGTGAAGGAAAATGAGGTATGAAGTTATCAGTGAAACGAGAAGGCTGTTTATCAACCAATTAACGACGGATTAAAAGCAAACTAGCAGTATCTATTAACTGAATCCTGGTTGTCAGACTGCCATTGCAGGAACTGTCAAGGGTTTACGATTCAATGACGTCTATGATGGTGTGGATTTAGCCAGTAATATACCATAAACCTGTCCTCGAGGATGTCCCTGATATACGACACCAATCAAAATGGTGTTTCGTCTTCGGTGTCAACCATATGTGTACAGAATCTTGTGAATGCTGATGGCTAATGGATGGCGTTCTTCCTCGAAACCCTCTACCTGTCTTCCACGTCATCTTTGAGATCCATTCAGACCTCCCGTCCATTTACATTGCTAATGCATATCGGTGGAAAACAAACGGAGCGCAGACATAATCTCAGAAAAAAGATCTTATCAAGTTTTGTGTGAAATAAAGATACTACGGACGAAGGATTTTCAGAAACACCCAATTGTGTGGCCTCACACCGGTAGTCTTGCTTCCATGGTATTGTAATGCATCGATTGCCAGAAATGAAACTGTCATAGGCCGAAATGAATGTTATCCTGATCCTATATATCGATGGATATAAGCATAAAGTGGGGACACCATAATCACTGGGGAATTTGTATCGAGTTCATGCTTACCAATCCAACCGGGATTACAAGAGTCGTATTGATAATTCTAAAATTTATCGACCCATTTGGGCACATACTTTTCGCCTTGTATACAAGTTGAGAGGAAGTAAGATAGAATTCAAATGAGAAATATACATGATATATAAACCTGGTACGATCAGAACTATTAGCATTGATAAGACCATTGCTTTTTGGCGCAACAAATAACTAGATCAACGAAAATTGAGACGACATTCTATAGAAAGCAGAAACTATATTCTGCTTGCTTAATGACTGGATGAGTCTTATTGAGAGAGAAATGTACCTAGACGGTGTCACATCCGAAAGACTCGAGGAGAGGTAAGTTGTTAAACAACTTCTGTCATGTGTCTGCCAATAGCTATATTGGTGTGCCTTCCACATTAATGGTATTTGTCTGTCACAACAATGGTGTTTGTCTGCCACAGTACCGGTGTTTGTCTGCCACATTACTGGTGTTTGTCTGTCACATTACTGGCGTTCGTCTGCCACATTAATAGTGTTTGTCTGTCACATTACTGGTGTTTGTGTGCCATATTGATCTGTTTCAGTGCTATATTATTGGTATTCATCTATCATATCAAAAGTGTTTTTGTGCACATTTGTTTTTTTTAACCTGCCGTATTATCGGTGTTTGTCTGCCATATCACTATTGCTCGTCTGTAATATTACCATTAAATGTCTGCCATATTTTTGGTGTTTGCCTGTTACATAACGGACTGAACCTTTTTTATCTAGTAAACTTAGGAACTGGCCATTGCCCGACCACAGAGAATAGCGGAAAACAGAAATTTACCCCTAAGGGAACCCCCTATGTAAACAATTTACCTAACTCTAGGACTTATCTTGTGCAAGAGTTTTTCGTGGCGGACGACACCAATACAGGGCAAAGTCGTTAGCATTATACACTTGCTCTGGGGGTAAGTTTTCCGCTGCCACTAACTGTGCTAACTCATTCACAAACTTTGTCGCAGTTTTGTGACGAGTAGTTAATGTATCGACCAACTTTGGTTGACTCTTGTTACAATTGTTTTACTATCACCTTCAAGGCAGGCAGCCGGCGCTGCGTCAGTCCCGGCAAGGCAGCCGGCTCGTACACTCTCTCGCCCTGTACGTATTGCTGTTGGCTGTTTAGTAGAGAAATGGAGGTTTTATCCATTCCTTCAATACGATCTTACACTACCAGCTTCTGTGTCAGTACTACGCTTTTATCTGCCCATATCATGAGCTAAAATTCCATGTCTCCACTTAAACTTGTGTAACCATCCTTGCGAATATTTCCAGTTATTGCCTAGCTTTAGTTCTCTATGGAAGACTTTGGCCTGCTCGGTAAGCATCTCCCCAGAAATGCTTACACAGTCATTACGTCGGAGCTTAAACCACTTTATAAGTGCACTGTCTAATTTTGTACTCTTGGCACCTCTCAAAGTTTTCCGAAACTTTAAACTTTTCTGGCTTTCATTTTCAGAAAAGGAAATGAATGTAGGAGATCTACAGGACTGTTGTTTAGCTCGGCTGCAGTGTAAACAGATTTTGGCACCTTAACGGTGCTAATAGCGCTGCCCTGGTGGTAAATCCGCAAACTAACGGCGGCAGATTCAAAACGTGCCGGACCACAGACCGCCGGATTGGAGAGGTACAACCTTTACTGGTATTTATATTCCACATTACTTGTGTTTGTTGGTAACGTAGCTGGTGTGTGTCCGTCACATTACTGGTGTTTGTTTACTACGTTAGTGACAATATTTTTCCATATAACAGACTATTGTCAGCCACATTATTAGCATTTGCCTACAGTATTACTGGTACCTGTCTATAACATTACTGGTGTGTGTCTGCCACATTATAATTGGTCGTCTGCCGCATAAGTGGTAATTACTTGCCACATTAGCAGTATTTGTCTGCTATAATATTGATATTTGCTTATCATATTACGGATGTTTGTATGTCACATTATAGATACTTTTCTGTCATATCATTCGTATTTGCTTACCATATTACTGGTATTTGTCTTCCACATTACTTGTGCTTGTCTGACATGCGAATGATATTTATCTGCCATATTACTGGTGTATGTCTGTCACATTTCTCCTATTAGTCTGCCACTTTACTGGTGTTTGTCTGCCACATCACTGATGTTTGTCTACAGCATTGCTGTTTTTTGTCTATCATATTATCGGTGTTTGCCTACCAAATTACTGTTTCGGTGCATTATGCATGACAGCTGGAGGCTGAGTGTGATCGAATGTGGCCTTTTTTTTGTCTGTGTGGCAAGGTGGCGACGATAATGGATGATGGCAGCAATTATGGATACGTACATGTGTATATATGTATGTGTCTGTGTATGTATAAGTAAGTATACGATGAAATGTATAAGTATGTATATGTGCGTGTGGACAAGGTGGCTAGAGTGGACGGTATTGCATTTGAATATCTTGATGTCTTTTTACATTATACTCAACCACTGCTTCCCGCGTCATCGAGGCAGCGCAAGAATACAGACGAAGCATGGCCCAACCACTTATATACACATATGTATACACAAACGGCCATACAAGCACACATCTACATGTATGTGCATACCAACGTATAAATACATATACGTACACACATCCATATATACACTTGCTGCCCTCACCCATTCCCATCGCTATCCCGCTGCGCAGGAAATAGTGTGTAATTGTTTTGTTGGCTGGGTAGCCAGGATTCTCATTATGGACCATGTTGAAGTGCCCGAGGATTGACGCAAAGCATGTACTGATATGAAGGCCTGTAACCATGAATAATCCTCCTACAGGAAGACGAGGACTGAGGTTACTAAGAAGTGAGGAAATAGGGATGTTAGAGGCTATCTTTTCAAAGGAATATTCATTGAAATAAAGTAGAAGGGATCCTAAGTTTTGAGTAGATGATCATGGAACCAGGGTTGTGACCATGCAGACTAAGCTCTGCCTTCCAGCCTCCGGCGAAGACTTTTAGGATTTCAGAATCTCAGGCCAGGGAGACTCCGACTCAGAACAGGTTTAGCTTCTTAGAAGATGGAGTACAGGATGATCAACGCATCATTCTGTGAGGAGAATCCCTTCATGAGAATTAGGACCAAAGTTCTGTATTATGGGGAAAAAAGGAAAACCGCTTTTCATGTGGTAAATTGGAGGATGTTCTCGAGAAATTTGACATAATCTCAAACACTCCTCAGAGGCGATGTTTGGGCTCGAGTTGAGGACCACTATTATAGTTAATCTTGGAAAGGAAGAAATTTCAACAAAGACTGGGAGTCATATTTGGGTTGAAAGAGACTTGTACGAGATTATTTGTACCGGAATTGATCCCTATATTTGGTGGGAACTCCTATAGCCTCTGTAGAAGGTTTTGGGTCAACAGCAAAGTTTAGAGTCTCTGTAGTGAGAGAGAGAAGGATTGACAGTTTTACATAGAGCAAATGGACAGTTTGATTCAGGAAAGAAGGATGTACTTAGGAGTCTCCATTTGAATGAAACAAGGAAATCCTGCTATGGCAAAGTGTTAGAAGAGGCTATTATGCTTTTTACGATAAGCATAGATCAGCTAAGTCCTTGAAAAACGGTAAAATGAAAAGAGGGGTTCAGGCTACGGAGCATGGCTATCAGATACAGGCGAAGGGCAAGAGTTAACCAGAATCACAGGAGACACCGTTGGCAGGTTCAGAAAAAGGATAATGATGCAGGGCGGGTAGCGGGAATTTCTTTAGGTATGGGACATATCTCAGATAGTCTAGAGTGAGGAGGAGGCAGGGACATACGATGAGATCTATCAGTGTCTGCGTGTTGGGATCTAAGCAAGGAAGAGTAGCGGCAAATTAATGCTGTTATAAGCATATACCCAAGTTGGGACTGGGAAAAACTCACACACACACACACACACACACACACACACACACACACACACACACACACACACACACGCACACACACACACACACACACACACACACACACACACACACACACACACACACACACACACACACACACCCATACAAAATGGATTTTAAACGCATATACTTCCCACGTATTCCCCGCATGTCGTTGCAGGCGACTAAAGGGGGCGGGAGCGGAGGGCTGGATTCACCCTTCCCCTAATCCTCCTCCTCCTCCTCCTCCTTTCTTGTATTTCAATTTCTAAAAGGGGAAACAAGTGTCGCGCTACTCCGCTGACGCGGGAAACAGCTATCAAGTATAATACAAAAAATATATATAATACCAATAACAAGACTCAGGAAATTAATTTCAATGATGTTCATAAACCTCAAAGGAAAATCAATGCACGAAAATGCTCGAAGCATCATTTCTAAGAGAATTGAACCGACATCTTATGTTGCCACGGTAAAATCAAAACATTATGGCGCTCTTGGAATTCTGGTTAAACTATGAGAACAAGCATTTACACGTCGAATTAAAAGTACTTGGTTGTTAACTCTACAAAAGATCGCTCACATAGGACAGGAGGCAGTTTTCTCATTCATTTTGAAAACAGTCTTGAGATACTTCAAGTATGCAAGTCAGAGGCCGAAACTTATGATTCTCCTTACACTGATATTGTTAACAAAGATAAAAGTATACTCTGTCTTGGCGTCATATACAGAAATCCACAGCAAAAGGCAAATGACAAAATGTTATGCAATGAAATAAAATCTAATGTAATACGGATGATGGAGAAACTGTACTTTCCGTAGAACATCGGAATATGTTACCATGAAACGTTGTAAATGCAAAGTCAGTAAGTATCTTTATAAGCCAGTTAAACATATGTTTCATCAGTGAAGGTACAGACTTAACGAGAACATAGTTTGTTTTCACATTCCAGACACCAGGATTACAGTGCAGTGCAGCAGAGAATACGATAGTGCCTAAAGGTCGTTTGGTCGCATTTCCCTCTCACTTTAATCATGTTATATTCCATGAAATCCTTTATTTTGTTTTTGAATTAAGGTGAAAACAGATAACTTATATATGGGCCATGTACTCAGTGTCATTGTATAAAGACAAGGTGAACAAAGTAAGTCTTCTACTTACAGAGGTATAAGTTTGTTAAGTGTACCTGGTAAGTTGTGTGGAGGAGTGGTGATTTGAACGGGTAGCGGTATACACATAGCAGTAGACTGAGAGGGAACAATGTGCTTTCATGAGTGGTAAAGTATTTGTGGATCAGCTGTTTGCTATGAAGAATGTGTGTGAGTAGTACTTAGAGAAACATAAGAATTTGTATGTGGCATTTATTGCTCTAGAGAAGGCATACGTTAGAGTTGATAGGAATGCTTTTGGAAGGTGTTACGAATATATGGTGTGGGAGGAGAGCTATTCAAAGCATTAAGGAATTTTCATCAAGTGAGTAAGGCATTTGTGCGAGATCATGCTACGAGAAGAGAGAGAATGGTTCCAGATGAAGGTTGGTCTACAGCAGGGGTGTGTCATGTCACCATAGTTGTTTGATTTGTTTGTGGACGGGTTGGATATGAGAGGTGTACGAGTCTTAGAGAGAGGCAAGCATGCTGTGTGTGTGTGAGGGGGGATGGGAAGTAAGTCAGGTGTTCTTTACTGATGGCATGGAGCTGGTAGAAGATTTAAGTGAGAAACTGCAAAATTTGGTGTCTGAGACCGGGAAAGCGTATGAGAGGCTAATGCTGATAGACAATATGAATAAGAACAAGGTCATGAGGCTTGACGGTGCAAAGTGATACGTATAATAGGTGGGTTGTACGTTTAGATAAAAAAAAAAAACGTGGAGGAAAGGAAGTGCTTTTTGATATCTGGGACTGGACGAGGCAGAGAATGGAACCATGGAAGAGGAAGTTCTTGGGTCGATGAGGGGGCGAAGGTTTTGTAAACAATGAGGATTGCGTGGAGGGACCACTACCTGCGGACGCAAAAATGGGTATTATTGATGTATATTGCGAGTCATGGGCTATAGATGAGAATGGACGAACAAGGGCGAATATGTTGGAAATTAAATGTTTGAAGACGATGTGTGGATTGAGAAGGATTGCTCGAGTAAGTGACGATAGGTTAAGAATGATGAGTGGTAATATGAACAGTGTGGGTGAGAAAGCTGAAGGGGGTGTGTTGCCAAGTACCTGGACATATCTAAGCTCCTCGAGTTACCACAACTTGAGCCATATTCTGCCTTCTCAGACACTACGTTCACAGTTAATTCCTGTCCTCTTAGGCACCTCATTCCCAGGTAATGCCTGCCTTCCCAGGTATAACGGGTACACATGGTTAAAGCTGACAGCACAAAAAGAAAAAAAAATAATGTACCCCTCAGTGGCCTGCCTAAATATTTCTTCCAGAAGGTAGTAAACGTTCCTTTGGCACAATTTTGTTTAATGAAATACTGCCTCCCTGCTGCTCGAGGAGCACTGTCTACCTCACAGACACGACCCCATCCCTGCTATCTATCTGTTATCAACCCCACCCTTTCCCGCACTCCCTTCACCACTCTTTAATACGGCCACACCCATGCTCCGGCCCCCATCTCTGTTGCCCCTTTGTTGAAAAACTTTTCCTTGTCACTATTCTGCCCTTACTCTCCCATCACGGCCTCATTCATCCCTGCTGCTTCCTTCTGGCAATCTGCTGCCAAGTCCCTCTTTGCCACTATCCTTCCACCACACTCCTACCACCTCTTTAACTCCACTGTTTCTCAATACCGTTCTTAGTATCTTTCTTGTTTCGCCTCTTACACAACCACTTCCATCCCTCTGAGATTCATACATCTCTCCAGCAGCATTTCCTTAATACACCTCAAACCTTATTTCGTACTGTCAGAGTGTGAATAAAGGCTTCTGTACGCATTTTAACCCAAATATTGCTCAGTATATCTATATGATCTCGATGCTTCCCATTATCATATCTACTTTCGTTCAGACAACTTATTATGTTAACGTTCTATGAACATTTCAAAAACTAAAACTCTTGTTATTTCACCTCAGCTAGTTTTGTGCTGTTTCACATGGTAATGCAAGATACTGCTCAGCTCAGATAAACAGCTACAGTTGTCCGAAGTCCATATCATTCAACAGCGAAGATGATTAGGTATAACATATACTTGGCTCTAACTTTTGTAGATTACAGATTCAGAATGTATGACTTAAGGGCAATACTTTTACCGGACAAAAGAGATCGGTCTCGTAATTTCTACGTAAATTCAGACGGTGAAAGTTTACGTGGACAGCGGAGGAGAAATATCATGCAACTCGCTTCAAGTGATAAATTCCCAGTGCGTGTTTAGCTGACGCTCTGCTGATTCCTTTGTCTCAGCCTGTCGAGATGAGGGTCTTTATACAGCTTAGTTCAGAGTTGTCGCTGAGATACTGTGACTCAAGTGGTCTCACCTGAGGCTCAGGGACGCCCCTGGTCGAGGCCGTATCGACCTCTGTCTGTGCTTCTCGAAGCAAGAGCTCGGTGCGCCTTCATTAAGACGTGTCGCAGGATTTTTGTTTACGCACGTATTCATACAAGCAAATGATAATTGAAGAATATTGATTATGCATGTTGTGTGTTGTGTTTATTTTGATACGTAAATAATGTTAATGAAAACAAGACCCACAATCATGTATAAATGTCATTGTGTGTGTGTGTGTGTGTGTGTGTGGGTGAGAGAGAGAGAGAGAGAGAGAGAGAGAGAGAGAGAGAGAGAGAGAGAGAGAGAGAGAGAGAGAGAGAGAGAGAGTTTGTGTGTGTGTGTGTGTGTGTGTGTGTGTGTGTGTGTGTGTGTGTGTGCCCCTGTACCCTTTCCACAGTTTTTGATTCATCAGCACCAAACTTGGCACAGTGATTCAGGAGGACATGAGGATAGTAACAAGGGTTTGGGTGTTTCATAGAAACGGAGGCTTTGTGCCCCTCCACCACTTCTATGACCTACCTGTCATGACAATTTTCCACATTTCGTCATCAAGCAGCACCAAACCTAACCCAGTGATTCACGGAGACACGAGGAAGGTTATAGAGGGATAAGAGGGAAATGGAACCCCATCTTATTTCGTTACGAACGATTTCCCTATTTCTGCTGTGCGATAGATAGGTACTCCTGTAGTTGCACAGTGTATTGCTTTAAAACTAATAGCTAGAAGCACGATGCACTTTACAAAGATCCCTCATACAGTGCTGACTGAACCAATGAAGGTCACGGAAAAATTTATCATATATGATCGGGAAGTCTATTGCGCTTATTTAAGAAGTGTAAGTAGATTTTATTCTATGATTAAAATTCCCATATAGTAGTAAGTGAATATCACGGTGGAACGGAAGAAGCCAGGAGAAGAGTACTTATCATCTTCGTATAATCAGGCTGGGATGAGTGTTGCCAAAAAGAAAAGATGGGAGAGGTTGATAGAATGTTTGGGGAGAGGAATCTAGATGTTCCGACTCTAAGTGAAACTGAGCTGAAAGGGAAGGGAGATGTATGTTGGTGGAATGTCTGAGGGGTTGAGGTCTGCGGTTAGAGTGAGGGCCAGGTCTAAGGAATGCAAGAATGTGAAAGAGAGTATACAGACTTAAGTGGATAAAATGAAAGTGGATAACGATAAGTTACAGATTGCAATTGTTCATGCACCTGGTTGGGAGAGGAGTGAAGAGAGGTAAGTGTTATCGGAGGAGTTGAGAGGGAAACGCCAGAAATTTTTTTTGCAAGTATTCAAGTAATAGCAATGCTGATTTGAATGCAATAGTGCGTCACGTGATAGTTATGTCTGAGGACCTGGAGTGGTTATTGTAAATAAGAACAAAAACGTTGAATAACCTGTGGAGTTGTGTGCTAAATCAAGACTGTTGATTGGGAATATAAGTTTCTGTCTTTCGATAGAAACATATATGGTGAGAGTAAGTGAGCTTGGAAAGATGTGTGTGAGGAAGTACCAACAGAGATTAAGAGCAGAATGGCAAAAGGTGAGAGTACCGGAGGAATGGGATGTATTTAGGGAAGCAGTGATGTTTTGCGCAAGAGATGCGTGTAGCATGAGAAAAGTGGGAGGTGGGCAGATTAGAAAGGGTAGTGAATGGTTGAATGAAGAAGTAAGATTGCTGCAGTGAAGTATTGTAATTGACTAGGGGATGCATAAAAGAAAGCGGCAAGAAGCCAAGAGAAAGGTGCGAGAGGGCAAATCAGAGTTAAGGTGAGACAGTATCATTAGATTTTAGAGAGAATAAAAAGATGTTTTGGAAAGAGGTAAACAGTGCGTAAGACAAGAGAACAAATGGTAACATTGGTAAAGGGGCCAATGGGGAGGTAATAACAATTAGTGATGAAGTGAGAAAGAGATGGAGTGAGTATTTTGAAGGTTTGTTGAATGTGTTTGATGATAGAGTGGCAGATATAGGGTGTTTTTGTCGGAGTGGCGTGCGAAGTGAGATGGTCAGGGAGAATGGTTTGGTGAACAGAGAAGAGGTGGTGAAAGCTTTGTGGAAGATGAAAGCCGGCAAGGCGGCGAGTTTGGATGGTATTGCAGTGGAATTTATATAAAAAAAAAGGGGTTGACTGTGTTGTTGATTTATTGGTGAGGATATACAATGTATGTATGGATCATGGTGAAGTGCCTGAGGATTGGCGGAATGCATTCATTTTAGAAAGGCAAAGGAGATAAAGGTGAATGTTCAGATTACAGAGGCATAAGATTGTTGAATATTCCTGTGAAATTATATGGGAGGGTATTGGTTGAGAGGGTGAAGGCATGTTTAGAGCATCAGGCTGGGGAAGAGCAATGTGATTTCAGAAGTGGTAGAGGATGTGTAGATCAGGTGTTTGCTTTGAAGAATGTATGTGAGAAATACTTAGAAAAACAGATGGATTTGTGTGTAACATTTATGGATCTGGAGAAGGCATGTGATACAGTTGGATAGAGATGCTTTGTGGAAGGTTTTAAGAGCATATTGTATGTAAGTTGCTAGAAGCACTGAAAAGTATTTACAAAAGATGTAAGGCATGTGTACGAGTAGGAAGAGAGGAAAGTGATTGGTTTCCAGAGAATCTGTTTCCGGCAGGGTGCATAATGTCACCATGGTTGTTTAATTTTTTCATGGATGGTGTGGTTAGGGAGGTGAATGCAAGAGTTTTGGAGAGAGGAGCAAGTATGCAGTCTGTTCTGGATAAGAGGGCTTGGGAAGTGAGTCAACTGTTGTTCGCTGATGATACAGCGCTGGTGGCTGATTCCGGTGAGATACTGTAGAACTTGGTGACTGAGTTTGGTAAAGTGTGTGAAAGAAGAAAGTTGAGAGTAGATGTGAATAAGAGCAAGGTTATTAGGTTCAATAAGGTTGAGGGACACCTTAATTGGGAGGTAAGTTTGAATGTAAAAAAACTGGAGGAAGTAAAATGTTTTAGCAGCAGATGGAATCATGGAAGCGGAAGTGAGTCACAGGGTGGGGAGAGGGAGCGAAGAATCTGGAAGCGTTGAAGAATGTGTAGAAGTACAAGGCGAGAACGTTATCTCGGAGAGCAGAAATGGGTATGCTTGAAGGAATAGTGGTTCCAACAATGTTATACGGTTGCGAGGAATGGGCTAAAGACAGGGTTGTGCGGAGAAGGGTGAATGTGCTGGAAATGAAATATTCGAGGACAATATGTGGTGTGAGGTGGTTTGATCGAGTAAGCAATGAAAGGGTAAGAGAGGTATGTGGTAATAAGAAGAGTGTAGTTGAGAGAGAAGAGGAGGGTGTGTTGAAATGGTGTGGACACATGGAGAGAATGAGGAAAGATTGACAAAAAGGATATATGTGTCAGAAGTAGAGGGAAGAAGGAGAAGCGAGAGACCAAATTGGAGGTGAAAGGATGGAGTGAACATTCAAGAGGGTGAAAAGCGTGCAAGGAATAAAGTGAATTGGAACGAGGTGGTATACCGGGTTCGACGTACTTTCAGTGGTTGGAATAAGGGTATATGAAGCGTCTTTGGTGAACCATGGAAAGTTTTGTTGAGCCTGGATGTGAAAAGGGAGCTGTGGTATCGGCGCATTACACATAACAGCTAGAGACTGAGTTTAAATGAATGTGGCCTTTTTTGTCTGTTCCTGGCGCTGCCTCGCTTGAGGGATGGAGGGGGCTGGGGGTGGGGATCGGGTGAGGGGAAGCTATTTCGTTTGTGGCGGGTGGCGATGAGAATGGATGAACGTAGCAAGTATGGATATATGCATGTGTACATATGTATATGTCTGTGTATGTATATGTATGTATGTGTTGAAATGTATATGTATGATATATATGCGTATGTGGGCGTAATGTATATGCATGTGTATATGGATGGGTTGGGCCACTCCTCTGTTTCCTTGCGCTACCTCGCTAACGCGTCAGATG
>NC_092226.1:60408655-60423655 GCF_036320965.1 Panulirus ornatus
CTGCTCTTCCCCAATCTGATGCTCTGTACATGCCTTCACCCTTTCAATCAATACCCTCCCATATAATTTACCAGGAATACTCAACAAACTTATACCTCTGTAATTTGAGCACTCACTCTTATCCCCTTTGCCTTTGTACAATGGCACTATGCACGCATTCCGCCAATCCTCAGGCACCTCACCATGAGTCATACATACATTAAATAACCTTACCAACCAGTCAACAATACAGTCACCCCCTTTTTTAATAAATTCCACTGCAATACCATCCAAACCTGCTGCCTTGCCGGCTTTCATCTTCCGCAAAGCTTTTACTACCTCTTCTCTGTTTACCAAATCATTTTCCCTAACCCTCTCACTTTGCACACCACCTCGACCCAAACACCCTATATCTGCTACTCTGTCATCAGACACATTCAACAAACCTTCAAAATACTCATTCCATCTCCTCACCTCACCACTACTTGTTATCACCTCCCCATTTACGCCCTTCACTGAAGTTCCCATTTGCTCCCTTGTCTTACGCACCCTATTTACCTCCTTCCAGAACATCTTTTTATTCTCCCTAAAATTTACTGATAGTCTCTCACCCCAACTCTCATTTGCCCTTTTTTTCACCTCTTGCACCTTTCTCTTGACCTCCTGTCTCTTTCTTTTATACTTCTCCCACTCAATTGCATTTTTTCCCTGCAAAAATCGTCCAAATGCCTCTCTCTTCTCTTTCACTAATACTCTTACTTCTTCATCCCACCACTCACTACCCTTTCTAAACAGCCCACCTCCCACTCTTCTCATGCCACAAGCATCTTTTGCGCAATCCATCACTGATTCCCTAAATACATACATACATACTTTTTTTTTTCTTTTTTTTTTTTCATACTATTCGCTATTTCCCGCGATAGCGAGGTAGCGTTAAGAACAGAGGACTGGGCCTTTGAGGGAATATCCTCACCTGGACCTCTTCTCTGTTCCTTCTTTTGAAAAAAAAAAAAAAAAAAAACTAGAGGGGAGGATTTCCAGCCCCCCGCTCCCTTCCCTTTTAGTCGCCTTCTACGACACGCAGGGAATACGTGGGAAGTATTCTTTCTCCCCTATCTCCAGGGAATATATATATATATATATATATATATATATATATATATATATATATATATATATATATATATATATATATATATATATATATATATATATATATATATATATATATATATATATATATATATATATATATATATATATATATGGAAACAGAAGAGGGAGTCACGCAACGAGCGCTCATCCTTCTCGAAGGCTCATATTGGGGTGTCTAAATGTGTGTGGATGTAACCTAGATAAGAAAAAAGGAGAGATAGGTAGCATGTATGAGGAAAGGAAACTGGATGTTTTGGCTCTGAGTGAAACGAAGCTCAAGGGTAAAGGGGAATAGTGGTTTGAGTACGTTTTGGGAGTAAAGTCCGGGGTTAGTGAGAGGACAAGAGCAAGGGAAGGAGTAGCACTACTGAAACAGGAGTGGTGGTAATATGTGATAGAGGGTGAGAAAGTAAACTCTAGATTGATATGGGTAAAACTGAAAGTGGATGGAGAGAGATGGGTGATTATTGGTGCATATGCACCTGGGCATGAGAAGAAAGATCATGAGAGGCTAGTGTTTTGGAAGCAGATGAGTGAGTGTGTTAGTACTTTTGATGCACGAAACCGGGTTATAGTGACGGGAGATTTGAATGCAAAAGTGAGTAAAGATGCAGTTGAGGTAATAATTGGTGTACATGGCGTGTTCAGTGTTGTAAATGGAAATGGTGAAGAGCTTGTACATTTATGTGCTGAAAAAGGACTGGTGATTGGGAATACCTGGTTTAAAAAGAGAGGTATACATAAGTATACGTATGGAAGTAGGAGAGATGGCCAGAGAAAGTTATTGGATTACGTGTTAATTGATAGGCGCGCAGGAGAGACTTTTGGATGTTAATGTGTTGAGAGATGCAACTGGAGGGATGTCTGATCATTATCTTTTGGAGGCGAAGAGGAATATTTGTAGAGGTTTTCAGAAAGGAGAAAGAATGTTGGGATGAAAAGAGTGGTGAGAGTAAGTGAGCTTGAGAAGGAGACTTTTGTAAAGAAGTACAAAGAGAGACTGTTTACAGAATGGAAAAAGATGAGAACATAGGACGTAAGGGGAGTGATGGAGGAATGGGATGTATTTAGAGAAGCAGTGATTGCTTGCGCAAAAGATGCTTATGGCAAGAGAAACGTGGGAGGTGGGCAGATTAGAAAGGGTAGTGAGTGGTGGGATGACGAAGTAAGATTATTAGTGAAAGAGAAGAGAGAGGCATTTGGACGATTTTTACAAGGAAATAATGCAAACGACTGGGAGATTTATAAAAGAAAGAGACAGGAGGTCAAGAGAAAGGTGCAAGAGGTAAAAAAAAAAAAAGGCAAATGAGAGTTGGGGTGAGAGAGTATCATTAAATTCTATGGAGAATAAAAAAATGCTTTGGAAGGCGGTAAATAACGTGCGTAAGACAAAGGAACAAATGGGAACTACAGTGAAGGGGGCTAATGGGGAGGTGATAACAAGTAGTGGTGAGATGAGAAGGAGATGAAGGCTTATGGAATATGTTTGATGATAGCGTGACAGATATAGGGTGTTTTGGTCGAGGTGGTGTGCAAAATGAGAGGGTTAGGGAGAATGATTTGGTAAAGAGAGAAGGGATAGTAAAAGCTTTACGGAAAATAACAGCCGGCAAGGCAGCGGGTTTGGATGGTATTGCAGTGGAATTTATTAAAAAGGGGGGTGACTGTATTGTTGACTGGTTGGTAAGGTTATTCAATGCATGTATGACTCAAGCTGAGGTGCCTGAGGATTGGCGGAATACTTGCATATTGCCACTGTACAAAGGCAAAGGGGATAAAAGTGAGTATTCAAATTACAGTGGTATAAGTTTGTTGAGTATTCCTGGGAAAGTATATGGGAGGGTATTGATTGAGAAGGTGAAGGCATGTACAGGGCATCAGATTGGAGAAGAGCAGCGTGGATTCTGAAGTGGTAGAGGATGTGTGGATCAGGTGTTTGCTTTGAAGAATGTATGTGAGAAATACTTAGAAAAGCAAATGGATTTGTATGTAGCATTGATGGATCTGGAGAAGGCATATGATAGAGGTGATAGAGATGCTCTGTGGAAGGTATTAAGAATATATGGTGTGGGAGGCAAGTTATTAGAAGCAGTGAAAAGTTTTTAACAAGGATGTAGAGCATGTGTATGTGTAGGAAGAGAGGAAAGTGATTGGTTCTCAGTAAATGTAGGTTTGCGGCAGGGATGCCTGATGTCTCCATGGTTGTTTAATTTGTTTATGGATGGGCTTGTTACGGAGGTGAATGCAAGGGTTTTGGAAAGGTGGAAGGTATTAAGAATATATGGTGTGGGAGGCAAGTTATTAGAAGCGGTGAAAAGTTTTTATCGAGGATGTAAGGCATGTGTACGTGTAAGATGAGAGGAAAGTTATTGGTTCTCAGTGAATATAGGTTTTGCGGCAGGGGTGTGTGATGTCTCCATTGTTGTTTAATTTGTTTATGGATGGGGTTGTTAGGGAGGTGAATGCAAGAGTTTTGGGAAAGGGTATGGAAGAAGAAAGCTGAGAGTAAATGTGAATAAGAGCAAGATTATTAGGTACAGTAGGCTTAAGGGTCAAGTCAATTGGGAGGTAAGTCTGAATGGAGAAAAACTGGAGGAAATGAAATGTTTTAATATCTTGGAGTGGATTTGGCAGTGGATGGAACCATGGAAGTGGAAGTAAATCAAAGGGTGGGGGAGCGGGCTCAGGTTCTGGGAGCGATGAAGAATGTGTGGAAGTCGAGAACGTTATCTTGGAAAGCAAAAATGGGTATGTTTGAAGGAATAGCGGTTCCAACAATGTTATATGGTTCCGAGACGTGGGCTATAGATAAAGTTGTTCAGAGGAGGGTGGATGTGCTGGAAATGAGATGCTTGAGGACAATATGTGGTGTGAGGTGGTTTGTTCGAGTAAGTAATAAAAGGGTAACAGAGATGTCTGGTAATAAAAAGAGTGTGATTGAGAGAGCAGAAGAGGGTGTTTTGAAATGGTTTGGTCACATGTAGGGAATGAGTAAGGAAAGATTGACCAAGATGATATAAGTGTCGGAGGTGGAGGGAACGAGGAGAAGTGGGAGACCATATTGGAGGTGGAAATATGGAGTGAAAAAGATTTTGAGTGATCGGGGCCTGAACATGAAGGAGGGTGAAAGGTGTGCAAGGAATAGAGTGAATTGGAACTATGTGGTACACCGGGGTCGACGCGCTGTCAATAGATTGAACCAGGGCATGTGAAGCGTCTAGGGTGAACCATGGAAAGTTCTGTTGGGCCTGAATGTGGAAAGGGAGCTGTGGTTTCGGTGCATTATACATGGGAGATAAAGACTAAGTGTGAACGAATGTGGCCTTTGTGTCTTTTCCTAGCGCTACCTCGCACACATGCGGGGGAGGGTGATCTTATTTCATGTGTGGCGGGATGACGACGGGAATGAATAAGGGCAGACAGTATGAATTATGTACATGTGCATATATATATATATATATATATATATATATATATATATATATATATATATATATATATATATATATATATATATATATATATATATATATATATATATATATATATATATATATATATATATATATATATACAAATATATATATATATATGTATAGGTTGAGAAGTATAGGTATGTATAGGTAGGTATGTTCAGGCCCCGATCACTCAAAATCTTTTTCACTCCATCTTTCCACCTCAAATTTGGTCTCCCACTTCTCCTCGTTCCCTTCACCTTTGACACATATATCCTCTTGGTCAATCTTTCCTCACTCATTCTCTCCATGTGATCGACCAATTTCAAAACACCCTCTTCTGCTGTCTCAACCACGCTCTTTTTATTTTCACACATCTCTCTTACCCTTACATTACTTACTCGATCAAACCACCTTACACCACATATTGTCCTCAAACATCTCATTTCTAACACATCCACCCTTCAGCGCACAATTCTATCCATAGCCCACGCCTCGCAACCATACAACATTGTTGGAATCACTATTTCTTCAAACATGCCCATTTTTCCTTTCCGAGATAATGTTATTGACTTCCACACATTCTTCAAGGCTCCCAGAGTTTTCGCCCCCTCCCCCACCCTATGATTCACTTCCACTTCCATGGTTCCATCCGCTGCCAGATCCACTCCCAGATATCTAAAACACTTTACTTCCTCCAGTTTTTCTCCATTCAAACTTACATCCCAATTCAATTGACCCTCAACCCTACTGTACCTAATAACCTTGCACTTATTCACATTTACTCTTAACTTTCTTTTTTCACACACTTTTCCAAACTCAGTCACCAGCTTCTGCAGTTTCTCACATGAATCAGCCACCAGCGCTGTATCATCAGCGAACAACAACTGACTCACTCCCCAAGCTCTCTCATCCACAACAGACTGCATACTTGCCCATCTTTTCAAAGCTCTTGTATTCAACTGCCTAACAACCTCATCCATTAACAAATTAAACAACCATGGAGACATCACACACCCCTGCCGCAAACCTACATTCACTGAGAACCAATCACTTTACTCACTCCCTACACGTACACATGCCTTACATCCTCGATAAAACTTTTCACTGCTTCTAACAACTTGCCTAACAACTCCATATATTCTCGATACCTTCCACAGAGCATCTCTATCAACTCTATCATATGCCTTCTCCAGATCCATAAATGCTACATACAAATCCATTTATTTTTCTAAGTATTTCTCGCATACATTCTTCAAAGCAAACACCTGATCCACACATCCTCTACCACTTCTGAAACCACACTGCTCTTCCCCAATCTGATGCTCTTTACATGCCTTCACCGTCTCAATCAATACCCTACCATATGATTTACCAGGAATACTCAACAAACTTATACCTCTGTAATTCGAGCACTCGCTCCTATCCCCTTTGCCTTTGTACATTGGCACTACGCAAGCATTCCGCCAATCCTCAGGCACCTCACCATGAGTCATACATACATTAAATAACTTTACCAACCAGTCAACAATACAGTCAAACCCTTTTTTAATAAATTTCACTGCAATACCATCCAAACCTGCTACCTTGTCAGCTTTCATCTTCCGTAAAGCTTTTGCTACCTCTTCTCTGTTTACCAAATCATTTTCTCTAACCCTCTTACTTTGCACAGCACGTCGAGCAAAACACCCTATATCTGCCACTCTATCATCAAACACATTCAACAAACCTTCAAAATACTCACTCCATCTCCTTCTCACATCACCACTACTTGTTATCACCTCCCCATTAGCGCCCTTCACTGAAGTTCCCATTTGCTCCCTTGTCTTACGCACTTTATTTACCTCCTTCCAGAACATTTTTGATTCTCCATAAAATTTAATGATACCCTCTCACCCCAACTCTCATTTGCCCTCTTTTTCACCTCTTGTACCTTTCTCTTGACCTCCTGCCTCTTTCTATTAAACATCTCCCACTCATGTGCATTTTTTCCCTGCAAATATCGTCCAAATGCCTCTCTCTTCTCTTTCACTAATAATCTTACTTCTTCATCCCACCACTCCCTACCCTTTGTAATCATCACACCTCCCACGCTTCTCATGCCACAAGCATCTTTTGCGCAAGCCATCACTGATTCCCTAAATACATCCCATTCCAACCCCACTCCCCTTACGTCCTTTGTTCTCACCTTTTTCCATTCTGTACGCAGTCTCTCCTGGTACCTCCTCAAACAAGTCTCCTTCCCAAGCTCACTTACTCTCACCACTCTCTTCACCCCAACATTCTCTCTTCTTTTCTGAAAACCCCTACAAATCTTCACATTCGCCTACACAAGATAATGATCAGACATCCCTCCAGTTGCACCTCTCAGCACATAAACATTCAAAAAACTCTCTTTCGCGCGGCTATCAATTAACACGCAATCCAATCACGCTCTCTGGCCATCTCTCCTACTTACATAAGTATACTTATGTATATCTCGCTTTTTAAACCAGGTATTCCCAATCACCAGTCCTTTTTCAGCACATAAATCTACAAGCTTTTCACCATTTCCATTTACAACACTGAGTACCCCATGTATACCAATTATTCCCTCAACTGCCACATTACTCACCTTTGCATTCAAATAACCCATCACTATAACCCGGTCTTGTACATTAAACCCATTAACACACTCATTCAGCTGCTCCCAAAACACTTGCCCCTCATGATCTTTCTTCTCATGCCCAGGTGCCTATGCACCAATAATCACCCATCTCTCTCCATCAACTTTCAGTTTTACCAATATCAATCTAGAAATTAGTTTCTTACACTCTAGGGAGAATAAAAAGATGTCCTGGAAGGAGGTAAATGAAGTGCGTAAGACAAGGGAGCAAATGGGAACCTCAGTGAAGGGCGCAAATGGGGAGGTGATAGCAAGTAGTGGTGATGTGAGAAGGAGATGGAGTGAGTATTTTGAAGGTTTGTTGAATGTGTTTGATGATAGAGTGGCAGATATAGGGTGTTTTGGTCGCGGTGGTGTGCAAAGTCAAAGGGTTACGGAAAATGATTTGGTAAACAGAGAAGAGGAAGTAAAAGCTCTGCGGAAGATGAAAGCCGGCAAGGCAGCAGGTTTGGATGGTATTGCAGTGGAATTTATCAAAAAAGGGGGTGACTGTATTATTGACTGGTTGGTAAGGTTATTTAATGTATGTATGACTCATGGTGAGGTGCCTGAGGATTGGCGGAATGCGTGCATAGTGCCATTGTACAAAAGGGCAAAGGGGATAAGAGTGAGTGCTCAAATTACAGAGGTATAAGTTTGTTTAGTATTCCTGGTAAATTATATGGGAGGGTATTGATTGAAAGGGTGAAGGCATGTACAGAGCATCAGATTGGGGAAGAGCAGTGTGGTTTCAGAAGAGGTAGAGGATGTGTTGATCAGCTGTTTGCTTTGAAGAATGTATGTAAGAAATACTTCGAAAAGGAAATGGATTTGTATGTAGCATTTATGGATCTTTAGAAGGCATATGATAGAGTTGACAGAGATGCTCTGTGGAAGGTATTAAGAATATATGGTGTGGGAGGCTAGTTGTTAGAAGCATTAAAAAGTTTTTATCGAGGATGTAAGGCATGTGTACGTGTAGGAAGAGAGGAAAGTGATTGGTTCTCAGTGAATGTAGGTTTGCGGCAGGGGTGTGTGATGTCTCCATGGTTGTTTAATTTGTTTATGGATGGGGTTGTTAGGGACGTGAATGCAAGAGTTTTGGAAAGAGGGGCAAGTATGAAGTCTGTTGGGGATGAGATAGCTTCGGAAGTGAATCAGTTGTTGTTCGCTGATGATACAGCGCTGGTGGCTGATTCATGTGAGAAACTGCAGAAGCTGGTGACTGAGTTTGGTAAAGTGTGTGAAAGAAGAAAGTTAAGAGTAAATGTGAATAAGAGCAAGGTTATTAGGTACATTAAGGTTGAGGGTCAAGTCAATTGGGAGGTAAGTTTCAATGGAGAAAAACTGAAGGAAGTAAACTGTTTTAGATATCTGGGAGTGGATCTGGCAGCGGATGGAACCATGGAAGCGGAAGTGGATCATAGGGTGGGGGAGAGGGCGAAAATTCTGGGAGCCTTGAAGAATGTGTGGAAGTCGAGAACATTATCTCGGAAAGCAAAAATGGGTATGTTTTAAGGTATGTTTTAAGGTATGTTTTAAGGTTCCAACAATGTTGTATGGTTGCCAGGCGTAGGCTATAGATAGAGTTGTGCGCAGGAGGATGGATGTGCTGGAAATGAGATGTTTGAGGACAATGTGTGGTGTGAGGTGGTTTGATCGAGTAAGTAACGTAAGGATAAGAGAGATGTGTGGAAATAAAAAGAGCGTGGTTGAGAGAGCAGAAGAGGGTGTTTTGAAATGGTTTGGGCACATGGAGAGAATGAGTGAGGAAAGATTGACCAAGAGGATATATGTGTCGGAGGTGGAGGGAACGAGAAGTGGGAGACCAAATTGGAGGTGGAAAGATGGAGTGAAAAAGATTTTGTGTGATCGGGGCCTGAACATGCAGGAGGGTGAAAGGAGGGCAAGGAATAGAGTGAATTGGATCGATGTGGTATACCGGGTTTGACATGCTGTCAGTGGATTGAATCAGGGCATGTGAAGCGTCTGGGGTAAACCATGGAGAGCTGTGTAGGTATGTATATTTGCGTGTGTGGACGTATGTATATACATGTGTATGGGGATGGGTTGGGCCATTTCTTTCGTCTGTTTCCTTGCGCTACCTCGCAAACGCTGGAGACAGCGACAAAGCAAAAAACAAAAATATATGTATATACATATATTCAAAGGCCTCTCTCTTTCCTTTCACTAATAATCTTACTTCTTCATTCCACCACTCACTACCTTTTCTAATCAACCCACCTCCCACGCTTCTCATGCCACAAGCATCTTCTGCGCAAGCCATCACTGCTTCCCTAAATACATCCCTTTCCTCCCCCACTCCCCTGACCTCCCCTGTACTCACCTTTTTCCATTCTGTACTCAGTCTCTCCTGGTACTTCCTCACACAAGTCTCCTTCGCAAGCTCTCTTATTCTCACCACTCTCTTCACGCCAACATTCTCTCTTCTTTTCTGAAAACCCCCACAAATCTTCACCTTTGCTTCCATAAGATAATGATCAGACATACCTCCAGTTGCACCTCTCAGCACATTAACATCCAAAAGTCTCTCTTTCGTGCGTCTATCAATTAACACGTAATCCAATAACGCTCTCTGGCCATCTCTCCTACTTACATACGTATACTTATGTATATCTCGCTGTTTAAGCCAGGTATTCCCAATCACCAGTCCTTTTTCAGCACATAAATCTACAAGCTCTTGCCCATTTCCATTTACAACACTGAACACTCCATGTATACCAATTATTCCCTCAACTGCCACATTACTCACCTTTGCATTCAAATCACCCATCACTATAACCCGGTCTTGTGTATTAAAACCACTAACACACTCATTCAGCTGCTCCCAAAACACTTGCCTCTCATGATCTTTCTTCTCATGACCAGGTACATATGCACCAATAATCATCCATCTCTCTCCATCAATTTTCAGTTTTACCCATATCAATCTAGTGAAAGAGAAGAGAGAGGCATTTGAACGATTTTTGCAGGGAAAAATGCAAATGAGTGGGAAAGGTATAAAAGAAAGAGGCAGGATGTCAAGAGAAAGGTGCAAGATGTGAAAAAGAGGGCAAATGAGAGTTGGGGTGAGAGAGTATCATTAAATTTCAGGGAGAATAAAAAGATGTTTGGAAGGAGGTAAATAAAGTGCGTATGACAAGGGAGCAAATGGGAACTTCAGTGAAGGTGGCTAATGGGGAGGTGATAACAAGTAGTGGTGATGTGAGAAGGAGATGGAGTGAGTATTTTGAAGGTTTGTTGAATGTGTTTGATGATAGAGTGGCAGATGTGGGGTGTCTTGGTCGAGGTGGTGTGCAAAGTGAGAGGGTTAGGGAAAATGATTTGGTAAATAAAGAAGAGGTAGTAAGAGCTTTGCGGAAGATGAAAGCCGGCAAAGCAGCAGGTTTGGATGGCATTGCAGTGGAAATTATTAAAAAAGGGGGTGACTGTATTGTTGACTAGCTGGTGAGGTTATTTAATGCATGTATGATTAATGGTGAGGTGCCTGAGGATTGGCGGAATGCTTGCATAATGCCTTTGTACAAAGGCAAAGGGGATAAGAGTCAGTGCTCAAATTACAGAGGTATAAGTTTGTTGAGTATTCCTGGTAAATTATATGGGAGGGTATTGGTTGAGAGGGTGAAGGCATGTACAGAGCATCAGAATGGGGAAGAGCAGTGTGGTTTCAGAAGTGGTAGAGGATGTGTGGATCAGGTGTTTGCTTTGAAGAATGTATGCGAGAAATACTTAGAAAAACAAATGGATTTGTATGTAGCATTTATGGATCTGGAGAAGGCATATGATAGAGTTGATAGAGATGCTCTGTGGAAGGTATTAAGAATATATGGTGTGGGAGGCAAGTTGTTAGAAGCAGTGAAAAGTTTTTATCGAGGACGTGAGGCATGTGTACGTGTCGGAAGAGAGGAAAGTGATTGGTTCGCAGTGAATGGGGCAGGGGTGTGTGATGTCTCCATGGTTGTTTAATTTGTTTATGGATGGGGTTGTTAGGGAGATGAATGCAAGAGTTTTGGAAAGAGGGGCAAGTATGCAGTCTGTTGTGGATGTGAGAGCCTGGGAAGTGAGTCAGTTGTTCGCTGATGATACGGCGCTGGTGGCTGATTCATGTAAGAAACTGCAGAAGCTGGTGACTGAGTTTGGTAAAGTGTGTGAAAGAAGAAAGTTAAGAGTAAATGTGAATAAGAGCAAGGTTATTTGGTACAGTAGGGTTGAGGGTCAAGTCAATGGGAGGTAAGTTTGAATGGAGAAAAGCTGGAGGAAATGAAGTGTTTTAGATATCTGGGATTGGATCTGGCAGCGGATGGAACCATGGAAGCGGAAGTGAATCATAGGGTGGGGGATGGGGCAAAAATTCTGGGAGCCTTGAAGAATGTTTGGAAGTCGAGAACATTATCTCGAAAAGCAAAAATGGTTATGTATGGAGGAATAGTGGTTCCAACAATTTTTTATGGTTGCGAGGCATGGGCTATGGATAGAGTAGTGCGCAGGAGGGTGGATGTGCTGGAAATGAGATGTTTGAGGACAGTATGTGGTGTGAGGTGGTTTGATCGAGTAAGTAATACAAGGGTGAGAGATGTGTGGAAATAAAAAGAGTGTTGTTGGGAGAGCAGAAGAGGGTGTTTTGAAATGGTTTGGTCACGTGGAGAGAATGAGTGAGGAAAGATTGACCAAGAGGATATATGTGTCAGAGGTGGAGGGAACGAGGAGAAGTGGAAGACCAAATTGGAGGTGGAAAGATGGAGTGAAAAAGATTTTGAGTCATCGGGGCCTGAACATGCAGGAGGGTGAAAGGCGTGCAAGGAATAGAGTGAATTGGAACGAAGTGGTATACCGGGGACGACGTGCTGTCAATGGATTGAACCAGGGCATGTGAAGCGTCTGGGGTAAACTATGTAAAGTGTGTGGGGCCTGGATGTTGAGAGGGAGCTGTGGTTTCGGTGCATCATTACATGACAGTTAGAGACTGAGTGTGAACGAATGGGGCCTTTGGTGTTTTTCCTAGCGCTACCTCGCACACAGGGGGAAGTGTTGTTATTCCATGTGTGGCGAGGTGGCGATGGGAACAAATAAAGGCAGACAGTATGAATTATGTACCTGTGTATATATGTATATGTCTGTGTGTGTATATATATGTGTACATTGAGATGTATAGGTATGTATATTGTGCGTGTGTGGACATGTACATATATACATGTGTATGTGGGTGGGTTGGGCCATACTTTCGTCTGTTTCCTTGCGCTACCTGGCATATATATATATATATATATATATATATATATATATATATATATATATATATATATATATATATATATATATATATATATATATATATATATATATATATATATATATATATATATATATATATATATATATATATATATATATATATATATATATATATATATATATATATATATATATATATATATATATATATATATATATATATATATATATATATATATATATATATATATATATATATATATATATATATATATATATATATATATATATATATATATATATATATATATATATATATATATATATATATATATATATATATATATATATATATATATATATATATATATATATATATATATATATATATATATATATATATATATATATATATATAAACGTGAATGAGTGAACCTGATGTTTGGAAGGCATTAATGGATTTTTTACTGATTGATTGGCGTACTACAAGTGTACCTTTAATGTGCTGAGAGTGGCCTTTGGTGGGATATCGGATCAGTTCCTAGTGGAAGGCGACTAGGAATGTTTTTAGAGGATTTAAGAATGACACAAGTAGGATGAAAGTGTTGAGTTTGGAAAAGAGGCTTCTTTGAAGAGACACCAGGAAAGATTGGGTAGGGATCGGCAAAAGGTGATAGTAAACGAAGTTCGGGAGTGTGCGAGGAATGGAAAGTATTTAGGAAAGCGGCGCTCACATGTGGGAGAGAAATGAACGGCACGCGTAAGCTGGGATGTGGGTGAGTGAGAAATTGTAATGACTGGTGAAATGTAACCTATTAGCGGTTCAGAAAAGAAATTTGGATGGAAGTTTTCTTTAAAGAAAATGAAGTGAGAGCATCAGCATATTTCAAGGAAAATAAGAAAATATTTTGAAAGGTGAATAGTGTAAAGGGAACAAGAGAAAGAGATCGGGAATCGTTTAGAAGTAATTGAAAGATGAAGACGAGACTGAGTGTTTTGAAGGGCTGTTGAATATTTTTCAGAAGACATCGTCGTAGCGGTGGGCCGTTTGGCCAATGGAAGTATGTAAAGAGAGTCATGTTAAATGGTTTCATGAAAAGAGAGGAAGTGGTAAAAGCATTGCCTAAGATGAAATGTAGCTAAGCAGTTAAAGTGAATGGGATTGCACATGAATATCTCAAGAAGAGGGATGACATTGCTGTTGATTGGCGTATCAAGGTTTTCACTGTGTGTATGGCTCAAGATGCCCGCATAGTAATACTGTATAAAGCCAAGGTGAAAAAAAGCGAATGTTCGAATTGCAGGGTAAACCTAGTAAGTTACGTTGGAGAGTGGTGATTCAGGGAGTGACGTAGCATCGGTTGGCAAGGAGCAATATGGCTTGAGGATTGGAAAAATAAATGTGTATCAGGTCTCTGCTGGGAAAGATAAGTGCGAGAAATACTTATAAATAGATTAGGACTTGCATGTGGCCTATACTGATCTGGTGAAAGTGCTTGATAGTGAGGAAAGAATGGAGTTGGTGAAAGTAGGAGGAGAGTAAGGTGAGATTTTCCTGGTGAACTTGGGTACGCAAAGGGTGTGTGATAGTACCATGGCTGAATAATACGCATAAGGATGGGTTGTTGAGGTAGGTCAAAGCGAGAGTCTTATAGTTAGTTGAGGGTAGAGGGGCTGGGAACGTGAGGCAGTTTCTGTTGGTTGATGACACAGCTGTTGTAGGATGTCGAGTTTAGGAAAGTGTGTGAAAAGATAAAGTTTAAAGTATGTAAAAAGGGCTTTTTAAGATAACCAGGGAGTAAGAGCTGGGGTCTGAGTTCTAATGAAGAGAACATGGAGTATACACACGTGGGATTGGATATGGAGCCATGGGAGCTGAAGTTAACCACCGGGTGGGTTAAAGAACTAAGGTCCTGGGTGCATCGTTATGAGGAGAAAGTTGAATATATGTTCACTCTAACCTACTAAATTAGCAATGGACAATGGAACTGCAAGAGTCAACAGTTTTAACGACTTGTGCTACATTCGAGGCAGGACGAGGCCAAACAGTGGAGACCATCCTGAATTTTATACAACATTCTTCATGAAAGTTACACAGACTCTACACAATTCACGAAGAGTTGAGCGCCTCATTCTTCTCTTATCACAAAACTTCCTGCCTTTATAAGCAGAACGGGTGTAGAGCACTCTACCCGCCATATGGCATCTTGACTTACTAGATGAGCTAACTTTTCCAAGTTCGCTCACTCTTAAAGTTGCTGACTAACCATAACAAGCCACAGATAGCGCCTTATGCTCTCGAATCCAATGCTTTTAAAAAGCCCTACGACAAGCTGTCTCGAGGCAGTCTCTCAAAAAGTCTCGAGCAGGTCTCCACTCTGCACTCCACCTGGTGGTAATAAAAGTTATTTTCATAAGAGAAGAATCTTTCTATATGTCTTGCGACCATCCTACAAACATGGACATTATGACAGCAGCGGTGAAATCGAACATTTCCAGGATAGAATTAAGACT
>NC_092226.1:60428655-60486155 GCF_036320965.1 Panulirus ornatus
TATATATATATATATATATATATATATATATATATATATATATATATATATATATATATATATATATATATATATATATATATATATATATATATATATATATATATATATATGATATGTGGCTGTTCTTTGACTTCGACTGACAAGAAAACATCTTACGAAAGAAGTTCACTGCGGCAGAAACTTCAAGAAACACAACACATATGGAAATCACTGCAACCAGATGTCAACATGACACAAGACAGAGGAATGCATACTACAAGACTTCGTCTCCAGATATATCAGCCATATAGTACAAGATAAGAAAGTCAAGTTAGTCCTCTACTACAAAAGCCAGAAAAAAAAAATATGAAATCAAGGAACTTTATCATGAGCGACCAACTCTACCAAGAACAAGACACATTTCATGAATCTACCGCAGTTTATGAATTCAAATGTCAACAAGGACACTGGGAGTTCCTTACTATTATGACCTTCGTGGGATGCACAACCTGTTTACTGTCCAGAAGACTCTGCACATAAAAGGAGGCTCCATCAAACTACAAGTCATCAAGAAGCAGAACACTGCCCACACACGAGAGACGATTGTTAAATCTGGAAGAATCCTATGCCGTGAATAAGACACAAGACTTTTGCAAAAAACATTTCATATCAAAGAACATTAACCAAGACTCGACTATCAGAACAGACTAAGACAGACTACTTCAGCTACACTCCCCAGCATCACGTTACAACCATAACAGCATAGCACTACATGCACGTCCTCCTACTGGTATTACTCAGCCTCACCCAGTTACCTACCTGCAGTTAATCCCAGCTGCTCCACCGACTGCTCCATACGCTCCTGAAGATGATTTGATGGAGTCAAATCGAAAAGCTGGGGCAACCGAAAGTGGTATCTTTCACAACCTCCTCGCCCATGTTAAAAGACATATCAGACAATATGAAAAATTGAGAAAGAATCTGATTAAAAAGAAAACAGCTATCTATTAACTTAACCGAATATGCTTACAAGAGCATTGTCTCCTATCATACAAATTCTTACATATATGCATGCTGCCTGCATCAGTGATGCCCTCAGTTATATATGTGTTTGTATCTGTAAGTGTGTATAGATAGATATGTGTACTTTATTATTCAGTAGGCTTTGAGTTAATCTGCAATTCTGAGACAAGTTGGCGAATATGCAGGTGACATGCAATATTCATAAACAGTGGGTTTTAGATTTTTCAAACTAAAGAGATTTTTCCTATCCTGCGAAGATTGTGTAGGTGCCACATCAGGCTTTGGCCTGTATAGAGATGGAACTAAATGTTACATTCAGAACATATAGTCAGCACCAGCATCACATAAAACCTGAGAGTGTAGAAAAGTTTTTGTATAATACTGACAAACTGTGGTGGTCGTTGACCCTCTACATATTAAGTTCCTTGCGGTTATAACAGCCAGCACTGAGGTTGACCCAGGTGGATCCACAATTTTAGGTCCACTTACCGAGATGAAAACTGGGCTGGACGAGAGCCCCTCGGGAAAGGAATTAAGCGTCCAGGATAGAGGAATGTGCGTTCCTATGTAGGTCCAGAGCCTCTTATCTCTACTGAGAAGAATGTTCTCTCCCAAACAATCTGGATGGGTTGGGGAAGAAGGAAAGTGATATCCTGAGATATGGTAGAGCAGGAAGTACTTTTACCAAACTTTCTAAACGGACTTAGAAAATTGTTCCTCTATTTGATAAAACTTTATATAAATGTTGAGACATCAAAGTGTAGCTCTTTGCACAAAAGAAGGTATAGGAAGAAGACCCCATCTTTTTAAGCAAGCTTTAATGAGACAAGTTGAGTAGCACTTTATTCTTTAATGTTTGGTGATACGACACATTGTTCGTTTCAGTATCGAAAGAAATGGACCTGAGCTGCTTATGTAAACCCAAGACGATCCCTTTAGGACGCGGTTCCCTCAGACGCCTCCTGGAAGGAAGGTCGTCACTTTATGAAGAAACGGTTTATCTTCTCCGTAAACTTTATTTTCATACCCTAACCTACTACCATGGAGGCGAGGACTAACCAAGGAAGCTGAAGTGAGGACAGGTAGATGGATTAATGGAATAGTTCTACGTCTTGGACATATGACAGAGACATTCAACAAGGGACAGGGTAAATTTATCTGAAGTCGAGTTGAACAAAAATAGGAAAAGATTAACCGATGGTGTAGATAAAGGAGAGTTTTGATTATATGTATCGACTCTGATGATGGCGTGATCATTCCAAGGAGACAATTGAAAATGATATGAATCGGTTTTGGTGGAAATGGCTTAATGTAGCCTATATTGTCTAAATAGTAGCAGTACGAGGAAGACAAAGGTGCCTATCCATCCATAGGATGGAGATAATGTTTCGATGGTATTGCTTCACATATTTACATGGAACCTACAACAAAGAAAAAAAATTGTTTAACTGAATATATGGGATATAATTTTGTTTAAAGGATGTGAGTGCATGAAGAACAGTTATTGACTGGGAGAAGGAAGAATTCCCTTACCCCATCGAGGAAGGGATATCTGTGATGGTGTGGTATAAAACAAGAACATAGTCATCCAGTGTATCAAACATCGACGTTAGACGAATAACAGTACAGACAGTGGCAAAATGCCATTCATATAGACGTTTCAACTGAATTTAATAGAAGATTGATATTTTCTCGGTCTTTTTTGCTATATACTTTTATTCGCCTATTATTTGTAATGTTATTCATTTCCTGGTAACATAATCATCTCATATGCAAGTTTGTGTAATAATATTCTTTTTCAAATGAAATATTCAATATGATTCTTAATGTTATATGTCTCGCGGTTTGAGTCAGGTACCCATCTATTGACTAACCCAAGGGCAGGATAAACACCTAACTCATCCCAGGATAAGTGGGCCCGTGCATGACTCCTAGTCTTTACGTTAAATACTTCATCACGGAGGCCCGATGGTAACTAGTGCTTCATTATCTTCAATCATGCCACCTCGCATTTTGAGTTAGGTCAAATATTTTTGGTACTAGTTATCCATAATCTCCAGTTATACTGTGAGGCTGTTCCACCCACACAGCACAAGTCGTAGGCCAGGTATCCTGGAGGCTGTACCACCCACACAACACAAGTCGTAGGCCAGGTATCCTGGAGGCTGTACAACTCACACAACACAAGTCCTAGGTTATGTATCCTGGAGGCTATGCCACCCACACAACACAAGTCGTAGGTCAGGTATCCTGGAGGCTGTACCACCCACACAACACAAGTCCTAGGTCATGTATCCTGGAGGCTGTACCACCCACACAACACAAGTCCTAGGTCATGTATCCTGGAGGCTGTACCACCCACACAACACAAGTCCTAGGTCATGTATCCTGGAGGCTGTACCACCCACACAGCACAAGTCGTAGGTAATGTATCCTGGAGGCTGTGCCACCCACACAACACAAGTCGTAAGTCAGGTATGTCATGTATCCTGGAGGCTGTACCACCCACACAACACAAGTCGTAGGTCAGGTATGTCGGGTATCCTAGAGGCTGTACCACCTGTTGAACTTGAGGCCCAGGCCAGGTATCCCCTGAAGCTGGCAAGGCTTTAGGTCAGAGGGGAAAATACGATTGTAATCCGGCATTGACTGAGTGAATTTCTGACTCTGGGATTTCAAAGGATCGAGACAGACTGCGCTGAAGGTTGAAAAAGTGAGAGAAATTTTGACACATTCCAATTTCAGTTGTTGTCAGCTGCCCGTCACGGTGAAGGGCTGACGATGCAAAGCTGGCTGTCGTGGAGTCAGGACGCCGCTGTGTCATGGAAACGTCCATATGTAGGATGCGACATGTAATGGAGACTACTGGAGACGAGAGTTGATTGTCGTGGAGACTGGTATAGTCGGAGTGCTGGCTGTCGCTGAGACTAATGCATTGGGACTTCAGATGTCGCTGAGGCTAATTTGGTCGGGGCATTGGCTGTCGTTTAGATTAATATAGTCGGGATGTTGTCTGTCGCCAGACTGTAGTCAGACGTTGCCTGTCGTTGACACTGATGTATTCAAGACGTTGGTTGTCGTTGAGACTGTAGTTGGACTGTTGTGGAGACTGTTGTAGTGGGGACGTTAGCTGTAATTTAAATTGTATTCGGCCGTTGGCTGTTGTTGAAACTGTAGTCGGGACGTTGTCTGTCGTGGAGACTGATGTAGTCAGGACGTTGGCTGACTTTGAGACTAATGTATTAACTCTACAAAGTTATTTATATAAACGATTCTAATTACAGTTTCGTTGGTAGTTTTGCACATTGAGTTCCTAAAATAACGCTTGTTATTATCTTTCGTACGTTGCTTAGAATAAGTATCGCTGGGAAACATGCTTAACTTTTTAATGTTTCAAATATGTACATTGGTAATCTTTGTTCGATGCCTGTTAAAACATAAGCCTTGTAACGACTATCATCTTTTCTCATATTCTCTCTTTTTTTTCTCTCTTGGAACCATCATACGTTAATGTTTCCAAAATGACAGGAGATATTATTAAAGTCAATGCATAATTTTGGAAATCATTGGAAATTTTCCGTATCTATATTTGCAGGCGACTTACACAGTGAGCCAGTAAACCCGTTATTCAATCGCTATACATCGACAAAAATTTCAAACTAAGCAATTTTGACTAATGGAGGGATTTTTTTTTTTATATTCACTAACTGCGTCGAAGAGAAAATCTGTAGAAAATATCAGGAACAGTTTGAGTCCAAAGTTTTGCTGGTCCCAGGGGGACACGAAGGAGAGTAGATAACAGCAGACGTCCGGACACTATCTGGGCTTTTATGTAATAGTAGAAGAAATCATGAACCTTCAGCTTACTGTGGAGAGATTATAGAAGCAAACTGACGACTTAGAACAAATCCCTATAAACTCTTTAGACTGGAAATATGTATGACTTTATTCATACACTTGAAGCGAAGTGTCTGTCTACTTCATTCCTAAAGCGTTTCTCTAGCATTGTTCTCAACTTCTCGTGTAGGAAGTCACTGCACAATCCTGTTGAAGATGAAGTACTTTACGTTACTGAAAGTAAGGCGCTTGTCTATGAAATCGTATTCATTCGAACAGCTGGAATGGGACTGATCTTGTCTTGAATAATTGTACAGATGAATAATTTCGAAGGTTTTGATCCTTTTGAGGACGTGTTACGTCATCTCTTAACCTGTTCTTCTGGAAGGTGAATTGGATAAGGTCATCGAGACGGCTCTCAGACCGGAAACATTCATGATAGATTGCTGCTTTACTCTTATTTCTACTCTTTTTCCCCTCTCTTTTTCTCTCTCTTTTTCTCTCGAATCAAAATAGAGCGCAGTCTTGAAGGTGAGAACGTATTTGTAACTGTAAAGACGTAGGATCAGGTTCTTAAACCTAAATTGGATTTCCCTGCATGAGAAGCATAAGAATTTTTATTTTTTTTTTGCCTTTTTTTCTCTCTTACTACGCCTTTAGATCACTGGCTATCATCATACTACAATAGTTTCCTCTACATAATTCATGCTATAGTTTGTCCTTTCTCTTTTACTTCTTGTGTGCACCACAACTTTGCTTATATCGATTTCAGAATTCTTTTCTTTCTTTTCCTTCATACCATTCGCCATTTCCCGCATTAGCGAGGTAGCGTAAAGAACAGAGGACTGGGCCTTTGAGGGAATATCCTCACCTGGCCCCCTTCTCTGTTCCTTTCAGAATTCATCTACCAATCATAAGGCCAGGCAGTCAGCTTGTCTGGGACAATTTACAGTTGTAGACGTTCACATTCTGTCATGGCTCTACTTTCAAGCTTTAAACCTTCAGCAGCTTGTGATATCTTACGATACGTCTCATTTTCAGTATCAGTATCGTATGTCAGAGCGCGAGTTGGTCTAAAGAATGATTCCTGTTGGGTTTATTTATTCTAAAGCCTGATCGTTAGTCGCTTCTCTTTGAGATAATTATTTAGCCACTGAAGGACAACACCATCCGTGTCATGTGATTCAAGTAGCTTTCCTTCTTAATTTATGATGAGACGCTATCCATTGCCCCTGGAAAATGTAAACAAATGACGTCAACCGCTCTGCTCCATGGTGATTATATCATAAAAGAAATAAAGATTTTTTTTTTTTTTTTAGGCAGGAACGGTTGCGCTAAAAACCATGCTGCGACCAGTTGATTGCACAGTGATGCAAATAAGAATACAAATGAATACAAGTGAATTCGAACAGCAACAGACCACCAGAGCCTAACGAGGCTGCTTTTGTTAGTGATTAATAGTGATTAATGATTAACAATCTTGTCATGAATGATAATAGCTGATTGGAGTGATAATCTCCCGGCATGGATGCATTACCTTTTTTTCAGTATCATTGTTACATTGGCAAAGCTCTAGTGCAATGAAGGTTACCCTGTGAGGAAGGACTTACTAGAAAACAACAGTCACGGGCATAGCGTTATCGATATACCATACTAGGTTGTGTTGTGTGTCAGTGTGTTAGCGATGGTCCTCCAGCTGAGACACCAGGTTTTTTTCAAAGGTCAGCTCGAGTACAGAGATACCGTACGATCATTGGGATACTTTCATGGGTATGAAATGATTCATTTTCCGTGAGTAATGGGCCAAGTGACTGGAAAATAATTTTTTTGTTTCTAAGATAATTATAATATTCTTTATGTTTTTGATAAAGATATATACGCTTCAAATTAACATTTACTTTGACGTTCCTATTTTTTTTCCTTTTGCGTATCTCTACACGATTTGTTCCAAGATTTTGGTTGATTTTTTCTTAACTTCCAATGTTCCATCCTTAAATATATTGTTCCATAATTTAAGAATTTGTCATAGAAAACAAACGTCTGATAATCTGCTAATCTAAGTGCCTTACTAAACCTTCTACCAAGCCTTGTCCTTATTGCTTTCATGTACGTCATTATCTCAGTAAAGGTTGTTAAAATCTGTGTGTTTAGAATCTGCATTCTTTTTTCTTTACTTCTGTCGTCAGAACCAGAATTAACAAGCAGTTTTGGAAGCTACTTTGATTGTAATCTGTGTGTACATTTGCACCAACTGTCTCTCCAGCTGTGACAATATCGATGAGGTTCTCAGCTGTTGCCAGAACCTAGTCTAATACGTTCACCTCTCGTGAGTGTTATGTAGACGAGGTGCACCATGACTCTGTCAGGCAAGTTTATGTAAGAGTCCAAGCTTGTGCTATACACTAAGTCATCCCACCTCATTACAGGTTTTTGCTTCACTGGCCATACAGCTTATCATCAGCCATGCGGGTAATCTCTAAACTAAATCAACTGTTGTTTTACGAGATTTATCTTTGATTTGCACAAAAATGTAGTTGATAGTAACAATAGCCACTAGACTTCAACTAAGGACGGGATTCAGATAAACACTGAGTCACAGCAGGATACCCTCGCCTTCTTTGTTTCCTGTGTTCTCCTCCACTCGACCGTATCATCCCTACAGCTGCATATCCGGCATGGAAATGTTTATCCCTGATGCCTAACATTCAGAAGTAACATCTGAATCATAACATATCATTTAATTCATATTTCTCTAATTCATTTTCTTCCCTGTTACACTGGTAACATTTATATGAAATACTCTAATGTTAAATGTGAATGCTAGCGATAACTACGTGAGAAAGAGGACGGGTCCACTCAACACGGGCTGTATATTTATAACCAAAATGCGCCAGTTGACTCAACGAGGCAATATAAACAGTTTGTACTTCCTTTTGAATACAAGTTTAATGACGCTGTCATTTCAGGAGTATTGCCCAGGATCAGTACTAGGGACGCTGTCTTCAGTAAGGCGCTCAGTCTCAATAATGAATTAGATAATCTTTGTTTATAGAAGGGATTTATGTTCGTAAACTTGTGGCTGCATTTTGATAAGTGACTTGATATGTTTATAAATGACGGGCTTCACCTGAACGAGGTGGGAGATGTGCAATTCGGTAGGCTCCTCAGTGAGTCTACATGTGCCTGTTAGTTAAATTAAAGATTGAGCCAATATAAAGGAAGCCCGTCCATGTCAGTGAGTACAGTTCTCGTAATGATATAAATGATAGTTGATAATAATTATAACAAATAGTAATAATTTTTTCATACTTATTCGCCATTTCTTAAGTAGCAAGGCAGCTCCAGAAACAGATGAAGAGCTGCCTCATTTGGTCACATCCACTCACTGATGTCATATATAATGCACCAAAACCAGAGCCTCTCGTCCACGATCAAGACCCACAGACTTTGTTGGCTTCCTCAAGCCGCTGCATACACCCTGGTTCAGCCAAGTGACTGTAACTCAGCCCCTGCATGCTACATAAATCTAATGCACTGTATCCCATGCACGCCTCACACCCTCGTCCATGTCTAAAACCCGATCACTCAAAGAGCCTATCCCTCCATCCTATCTATCTCGCCTTTGGTTTTCCCATTCCCCTTGTCCTCAACCCCCACTTCAGATAAGTATGTCCTCACAGACGGCCTCTCCTCACTCATCTACATATATCCGAACCATTTCAATACTAAGCACGCTCTCGGGTCTCTCGACCATACCTTCATGACTGCCACATTTATCTGTTACACTATTGATTCTTTCTCGACTATCCTTCTCCATTCTCGACTATCCTTCTTAATTCTCGACTATTCCTCTTCACACCATATATTGTCGTTAGGCATTCTGTTTTCAACAACCTGCTCCCTTCTTTCTTGTTTGTATGGCCCGTTCTTTTAAATCCATACAACTCTGTCGGAACTTCTAAAGACCTTTGTGCAAATGACGTCACACGCGAGTTGTGTTTCATACCGCCATCATATTAGATGAGCATAGTGGCAGAGGATGTCCTTGCTCTCACAACGGACCAGTGAAAACACTTACTTTCTATGATCGCCTGTGGCATGTTATCATGGATTCTGGTACCTCAAATCTCTCAGAGTATGCTAAAGGCTTTGATGTTACAAAGAAATGTGATCGAATGAATTATGTCACCCGATCCACACTCGATTGTAACGAGTGGTATTGATTACTCTTCCCTGCAAAAAAATGACGTGAAAGCGATTTCATGAGATCCTGTGTTTAGTATATGAACAAAAACATTTGTATGACTATAGGAAGCACTCGTAATATTGAATTCACCGACTTAAAAAGCCTTACTCTCAAACTACAATATTTGAAGGTAAATTGCAAAACTGGAAATATTTGGAAACATTGGTCGAGGACCAGGCACACCTTACCTATTATGAAATTAAACCGCATAACCTGGAATAGCTGGTTGGTCGCCAAGATTCTCCTCCCACAGCAGCTAACCAAGCTTAGCAGTGTTCTTTACTTGCAGGAAACCGAAAGGACAGGCCTGCCTCTCTAGCGCTATTTGAAAAATCTACAGGAGTGCAGCATGTCATTTTGTTGCTCAATAAACTAGGCAAGGACTTTACGTCGGTACAATGTGCAACAAAGATGATAATCTATGTGGCAGATGTTTGAAATGCGTGCGCGATTTGTGACGTCACCTGCGCAAGGACGTTACTATCAAACATACCCATTTTTGCCCTCACAGACGGAGATATCTTTAACAACACACTCCTCAAAATAACGAGGACTTTAAATGCATCATCCATGCTATGGTTAACATCAGCTCCCATAGTCCCAGCAGGTACTGTGTCCACTTCCAGATCCAGCATTTAACACACTGCACTTACACCAAGTTTCATCCATACTGACTTACATTACAACCAAATGTTTCTCTATTAAAGCAAATATTCTTAATTTTGCTCATATCAGCCGTCAATGCTCTCATCTCACACATTCTACAAACTTACAAACGAACTTATGCAGTTTTTCCAGTCTGCCACCAAAGACATGTCATCAGCAAACAACAACTTTCTCGCCTCTCAGATTCCACCACCATAATACACCTATGCATTAACCTCCCCACCACTCGATCCAGAAACTTGTCGGAGTTAAACATAACCATGTCGTGTTGAACAAGCGGTTGATGATGATGATGGGGGAGGAGGAGGAGGAGCTTGGTGTTGCTGACCAGGGAGACGGGCGCCCCGTCCCGCTACACCATAATGCTCCTGGCGCTCTTCTTTCGCCACCATCACCAAGCTGACACAATGTCCATACTGTTACTTGGTTTGTTGAGCTTAACGGCCGGATACCTATGAGAAAGCTCATTAGACCTTCAACTCTTTTCTGTTTTTGACTGCACAAAGTCCCGATACAATAATTCTATAAAAACTAGCTGAACATGTAGGGATACAACGAATATGGAATAAATATAACAAAAATTAGATGAAAACAATACATGAATAATGAAACAGAAAGTTGGTAAGTATGTACTGTGTCAGGGCGGCAGCAAACACCACCCAATCGGCACCGCATTCAACGGTGCAGCTGCCAGAAGGACTGCGAAAGAACAGGACAGCTTAGAGATAGTGTAAATGATATATGATACTGAACATAACGGCAAGCCACCAGCTCCACACCGCAATGGTGAAAGGGATATCTCACCCACCAGACAACCACTCCAAAAGAAAACGCAACCACCTCTTAAAGCCTAGCTCTGCCACAGAGTGGAACCGATGAATTTTCTTATATCATCTTCATTCAATTCAGTTTCCTTGAGGCAGGTACTTGATTTATCATCCGTCTCATTGTTATCATCAGGTAAGAGATTGTATGAGGAATTTATTTCTCTTTCTTTGAAATACGGAATCAACTTTTTTTCTTTATTCCTCATGTGTTTTACGGCAGAGAAGGATATGATCAATCTGCTACATGTCTGGCACTTTGGAGGGAAGTTAATTGTAATATATGACTGTAGATGGGTGCTGTTGGTGAGTGATGTATGTGCATGTCACATGTAGGCTGGCTAGTAAGACCTCCCTTTTCTTCTTCTTGTAGGAAGTCAGCCAGTCCGCCATCTCCGCCTTGAATTTCTCAATGATGGTTCGGCTGGCCTACTGACTCTGCCACATAAGAAATATTGACATCTATGCCATGAAAAGGCAGGATCCCAGCTTCCGAGGGATTGGAACGACCTCCTCGAGTTTTGAGGTCGACTTAGCCAACTGATCTGCTTATTCATTGCCGTAAATACTGCAATGACCAAGCATCCATATCAAGATGATATCCTTAATACATGAATTTGATTAATTGATGATATTACCATAAATGTCATTTGATTCTGTATAGCCAGAGCCTAGAGCTTTAAGAGATGATAATGATCAAGCATCCATATTAAGATGATATCTTTAATACATGAATTTAATTAATTGATGATATTGCCATAACTTTCATTTGACTCTGTATAGCCACAGCCTAGAGCTTTAAGAGATGATAATGATGAGAAGAATTTATTGCATGATCTGTGGCCTTATCAATGGCAAACAATCTTGTGCACAAAGGCAGATGTATGATCAGGCGAACTTCACCTGAGGAACACTCAACCGAACAAGGACTTGCGCCCACACATGCATCTGTCTCGGAGCCACCAGTGTAGAAGTGGATATATGAGAAATAATTTACAGTGATCTCACGAAACCACTGGTGCACCTTACTCTCCGGCACCTTCATTTTTTTTTTTTTCTACGGAGCAAGTTCGTCTTTGGTAGCTCCCAAGGAAATAGATTATTCTTCATCGGCGTGTCCATTTTCACATTTAGTATAGAGTTTTCACTGAGGAAGTGTATCTTGATGGTCAGGGACTTGGTGCCTCAATCTGCAAACTGTTGGGTAAGGCGACAGACAGGAGTTTTTTTTTTCTCCTAACCATCAGAAAACTAGATTTCAATAACAAAACATCACGACCCGGCCGGAGAAGAGTTACATTTGCCTCAACTGTCGAAACTGTGGTACACGATAGAGCTCCAAGACATATTCACAGACGTTTATTCTGTAACACACCCAACCTCCTCAGGGTGCAGTCGCTTACCGAAGCATACACGTGAGAGCCATGGTTTAGTTTACTTTTAATAAGGGTCTTGTACCACCATCAAGAAAGATTTCCTATCAGCTCCTGAAGATGAGCCAGAGAGATACTTATGAAAATCTAATCTTTCGTTCCAATTTGTTATCAAATAGTCAAAATGCTTTTTCCAATTCAATCTTTGGACAAAACTCATTCCAACAGATTTGACGTTATTGCAGAAGGGAATCTGGTTGTTTAATTTTAGCTGCAAACTCAGGGACTCATTTTTTTCGGGTAAAATAAAAAGGCAACGCTCTCAGCTGATAAAATCCTAATTCCCCACTGTAGCGCCCAACAATGAACGGACTCAATTGCAACTTGAACCCGTTCAGCCGAAAACTGTACATTAGGCGAGAAGTGCCATATCGCACAATCATCGCATAAAGTGAGTATTTAAGATTTCGAGGGTTGGAAGCTGGAGACAGAATATTAATCATGAAATTAAATAATGTTGGGCCCAGAACGCTGCCTTGCGGCACCCCATTTTCTTCGACAAATATGTCCGAGATTATATTAGATGCAGCAGTTTTGACAGTAGATGTTCTGTTATTAAAAAAAAAATCAAATGGATGTATATCCTCTTAAGCCCATAAAGATTGCTTAAGATTCCGTTTCGCCATGTCATGTCAAAGACTTTTTCCAAATCTAAAAAAAAATGTTCGATAAATTTTTCTTCCTTTAACAAATGTGTGACAAATATTATGTTCTAAACCTATCAAATGATAGATTGTACTTCTGTGTTTACAGAATGCACAATGTTAATCATTTGATAAAATTTTTGATTTGATAAAGAAAATAAGCCTTTTATTAACCATTCTTCCCATGACAATATGAATGCAGTTCTTCAGTGCAATGGGTTGGTACGAGTTGATATTCATGTGGCGTCCATAACCTTCCGGGTCGGGATGACATGCGCAAAGTACCGAGGGTTTGAAAACGTTCGAGTCGTCCAAATCTCAATGTGCAATGCTAACAGCTTAGTCAAGTTAGCCTGAAATCATCTCGTTGGTTATCCCTCTTTGTTCCGGAGTGGAATCTTTACAGGTCATCAGGGCAAGAAGTAATTCATTAAAAGTAAATAGATTATTCATGGGATATTTTCGACTTCTGTGGCAAAGCCCATCACTGTTTGCTCGGCTTGACTTTTATTGTGCAAAAACCGTCGATCGCAAGTGGTCGAGCTACGTATATCTGAAATTTTCCTAGCGATGGCGTTGACTGAGCCAACTGGGTCGTTCAAGGTGTCGTCTTGAGTGGTGAGTTGTGGGATAGAGGGCTGTTATAAATTCTTGTTATTCTTCTTGACTGAGGACTAGACCTGACAAATGGGTGTGTATTTTTTGATAGTTGAAACATAGCCACGCCAAGAGTTTCTTTTGGCTCGTCGTGCTGTATTTCTTGCCTGATTCTCGCCTAAGTTTAAATGCAATAAAGTTTGTATCTAATGGCCCTGTCGAAAATCCTGTATCTCTTCTCCACTAACGAACTCAACATTTTGTGGAATTGTATGAATATTAAGAGCAGAGGCGTTCGCAGCCCTGATGATGTTATCAAGATACATTGTTGAACTTTGTATGGTTATGGTTGTGCTGATGAGAGTGGATGTGTTGGAAAGTGAATATTTGAAGATGATGTGTGGTATGAGGTGGTTTGATCGAGTGAGTAATGAAGCATAAAGAGAGATGTGTGGTAATGAATTGACTGTGACTGAGAGAGAAGATGTTGTGCTAAAATGTTTTGGACACATGGAGAGAATCAGCGAGGAAAGATTGACAAAAAGATATATGTGTCAGAAGTGGAGGGAACAAGGAGAACGGTAGAAAAATTGGAGACGGAAGGATGGAATGAAAAAGATTTAGAGCGATCGGGGCCTGAACATGCAGGAGGGTGAAAGGTGTGGACGGGATAGAGTGGATTGAAACGATGTGGTATACTGAAGTCGACTTGCTGTTGAATGGACTGAGCCAGGGCATGTGAAGCGTCTGGATGGAACTATGGAAAGGTTTGTGGAGCTGTGACTTAGGTGCATTACACATGACAGCTAGATGTTGCCTTTTATATTTGTTCTTAGCGCTGTCTAGCAAACGCGGAAAACAGCGATCAGATATGACAAATGGTATTATTCATAAACGATGACAATAATGATAATAATCAAAGCAATAATAATAATTAATAATATCAATAATGATATAATCGTAACAATGATTTTCTTTTTTTTTACATATTCACCATTTTCCTCGTTAGTGAGGTAGCATTAAAAACAAAGGACTTAGCCTAAGAGGGAATATCCCCACTTGGCCCTCCTTCTTTGTTCCTTCTTTTGGAAGAGCAATAACTGGAGGGGAGGATTTCCAGCCCCCTGCTCCTTCCCCTTTTAGTCACCTTTTACGACACGCAGGGAATACGTGGGAAGTATTCTTTTCCCTCTATCCCCAGGGGTGAACAATAATAGTAATGATGGTTAATGATATCAGTAATGATTATACTGAAAATAATACTGATGATATGATAATAATAATAACAATAATAATGATAATGGAATTAGTGTTCTGGATATGCTCGTTCCTCCAGATATTGAGAGAAGTCAAAGATGAATCTCTCGCTTCTAATGAAATGCTGTCATGACGGAAGGCAGACGCGCAGCGCCCACCGCACGAAAATTTACATCTCAAAAACAAATTGTGTGAGTTACGTATTGTCAAGCGTTATGTATGAGATGATGTTCATGTATCATTGGCCCACTTGTGATAGAGTCAGATGGAAAACACAGCAACAAAGGCCAGAGGAGTGAAACTTGATGATGAGTTCCTAAGAGATGTGGCAAGAGTCATTTTAGACTCATGACTGAAGGGTACATGTTGATGACTTAGCTGCTGTGATGCAGATACTGTAAATACTCAGATCAGACTAGGAGGGCTACCGTTCATCTCTTCTTGGTCGAAGAAAATGAATGTGAAGCGAAAGTAGTAACACTTTCCAGCTTGAATAATACTTTTAAGAAAGTTTATCTGTCAAGCCTTCGTCATGCGCAGACTCTATATGAGAGATATAGAATCAAAGCAGGACAATGGATCTCTTATCCAAGATCATAACATCTATACAAACTAAACCTCGTATATTTTGCATATGACAGACTACAGGCTTAGTGTATCTCAAAACGAACGTCTCCGTGAACTGCAGGAATATATACATGAAGATGAGCATCAGACATCCAACTATGACCCAGGAGCTCTGAAAGCCACACACAAGGCAAAACAATAGAGACATATTCATACGAATGGTCATATGTCAGTAGTCAATTGGTATTCACCTCAAACATCAGGAGAGGAGGACGATCTGAATCATGAAACCAAATTTGCATATTGACTATCTGGTCAGGGAGGTAACTCCGAGGTCTGCTCTTGGCTCACTTGAGAATCTGTTTCATGAATCGTTCGTTAGTGACAACCGTCCAACATACTCACTCCTTAACCTCTACTTCGTCACACAAGACCGATAATTTGACCAGCTGAGTGGCACACCGAATTTTAACGAGATGTTGTTGACCGAAACATATTTTGTTTTGTTTTGTAAGATTGTTAGAGGAGGGGAGGAAGAGATAGGACAGGGGAAGGGATAGTTTGAAATGGAAGAGAAGGCTGAAGTGTGAACAGGTGTATGGTGTAAGTTTTTAGTAAATGCTGGTGATTATTTGGAATCGTATTTTTCGTGCCCTACTTATATACGCCCGGCAGAATGGAGGGGAGCATGTATTTGTGTTGTATATATGATTTTTTGCAGGAGATTCTGAACTCAGCAAAACATTGTTCATTGTGTATATCGGTGGATGACTGGAGCCTCTCTGAGTGCTATGAGGCTTCGAAGGAACCAAGGATGCTCCATGTGTGTACTGTTGTCCAGATCTCGGATCTAACTGTAGTTTGTATCATCGTTGTCTTCAAATCTCTGCTATACATTTTATTACTATTTAATGCTTTAAACGTTTGTGCTGTTCTGCATGCGTGGTATGGAGGCGATGAACGTTGGTATAAGTGAGTAAGGCAAGCCAGGTATTATCATTGCCTTGACTATGTGTAGTTTTAGTTATCTTTAAGGTACCAGAATCCATATGGTCAGTCAAGGGACGCTTTTCCTAGTGTGGATCTCTTGCCAGTATGTTCTGTTATCCTGGCCATTGATGGTATTGTGTAGCCTAGAATTCTGCAGGCATCAAGTTACCTTCTATAATTATTTCGTTGGGTTTTACTCTTCCTGACTCTACCATAGCAGATTTGTTAGCTTTGTTACCATCTAGTCATTCTATTTACTATGTTGCTTCTAGGTTTACTAAACCAGTATGTCCTTGGAGTGAGTTGCTCGAGACCACTATCTAAGTGGCGTCGTAGGTATAGAAAATGTCTATGCTCATAGCATCAACTGCAGGGTATATGTTCGCTATTTAAGTTATGAAGAGAGTTGATGATACCTCTCTTAGTACGCGGAATTTAGATGATAATGGTTGAGAAAGTTATACAGTATCCTTTCTGTGATTTCAGGCTTGTCTGATTATGTTGATCTATAATGTAAGCCGTTTGTTCACTCTCGTCAAAATTTTATGTCTTTTTGTACAAGTGTATAATATATTTTTTGTCTTCTGGAGATAGCGATTGTTTCTGCCACAGTCGCGATTGCTGAGGTGATGCTTTTTCTCCTTTGGATGCCGTGTTGATTAGGGTTATAGAGATTGTTTACAAGGTATATCTTGCCTTCATAATTCATTCAAAATTATTCCTTTGCACTTCTAGTGAAGGATATGAGGTGGTGGTTGTTTTGGGTCTGTTTCTGGCATTCCTGGTTTTAGTATCATTGTTACTTTGGCCTCTTTCATCCTTCGGGCAAAATATCCTGTGCTTAGCATAGCAGTGTAGATGTTGAGAAGGTACTGAAGTCCTTTAGGAGGCAGCATGATGATTTGCCTCTTATCTATCTTACTTTTCCCCGAGGTTGAGTTCTTGGTTTTGTGAATGGCTGTACAATGTTCCAGCAAGTTAACTACCAGTGAGAGGCAGTTGTCAGGGGGGGACAGTCGGGCTGAGTGTGGGGTGGTTCTGTCTGTTCCGGGTCAGTCAGTTGGTTAGATCTTGATCGTGATCTTGGTTACAGTTTCGGTTTTCTTCAGACTATAGTGAACTCTGTTCTCCAAGTGTTCATGGATTCTGTTGCCATATCTTTGTCATTATCAGTTTTGTTATTGTTAACTTTCAAGTAGTTGATGTCACTTCTGGGATTCCATTATCAGCGTATGACCCCTTGCCAGATTGCTTTCGGGTTGCTGTATTTCTGCGCGAGAGAAGTGATTGCATTCTCCCAGTGTAGGTTAGGTTGTTCTCTTGTTGTCTTTTTTTCAATTAAGGTCTGCTGACGGTCTGCCTACTGTTGGTATAGAGCATATGCCCAGCCGTAAGAGTTGGTTTAGTCTAAAACATTGGTGAAACGATGTTTAGTTTCTGTTATTTCTGGAGTGAGCAAAGGGCAGTCGATTACTCTTTCATCAGTTTGCTTACCTTCAAGTCAGAATTGGGCATATTTTTGTTGAATGTTTCATTAAATACTTCCAGTTGGTTTTCTGGTTCGCCATCCATTCTGTACTCACAATTGTGATTGGAGTGGTTGATATAATGCCTATTATGGGAATATGATGGCTGCTTGTGAGGTCACCTTGTCTGATGTGGATATTGTGGTAGGTTTTGTCATTTCCAGGTATTACGTCTGGTGTGGTCAAGGCTGAGTGAACTATATAGGATCGGAAATTTGGCCGCAGATGTTGAGCCCCGAAACATTTTATCAATTTGAATATATTTCTTTCTATGGTGTTTGTGTTAGGATGTCTAAGGTTTAATGACTAGCGGTATCCTAAGGGTCTTGTAGTAAGCTGCTAACTATACATTCCCTCCATGGGGGGATATAGGCTGTAGCAATATTCACTGGGTCTACTGATGGCATTATATTGATTAATAAGGTGTTGGAGAACTGAGAGTCATCGAAGATTTTGTGTTGTATGCCTTTCCCAAGGGATATGGCCACACCTACGTGTAACAGATCATAATAGTTCAGTTGGTGCGTTAGATATCCTGGGATTTTAATTGTAGTGTAGTTTGAAACACAGTGACTGTTAATTTGAGATATAACAATGTCTGTTTTTTCTCCGTCACGTATACGTTTGTAAGGTCAAACGCTTGTTTGTTCAGTGTCACACGTTATGCTGAATCATCTTTATTGCTGTGGGATGATGAATGAAAATTATGACTGCTTTCTCTTGTCTTCAAGTCGGCTTCTCAGTGATTTGTAAGTGTTGTGTCACTAGAGAGGAGTTGATTGTAGGAAGGAGTGTTGTGTATCGTTCCGTATGGTACGAGAGTCATGGGGCACTTATACGGTTTGTGGGTTCGGGGGTGGCTGGTCGTGTAACTAAATGATGAGGGGCCAGAGGAAATCTCTGGGCGCTTGGACATCTTTGGTAGGGTGTTGGAAGGCATTAGATTCATAGACGAGTAGAGTGGAAGACTGTGGAAGGCTGACCACGTAGGAGTCAAAATCGTTTGTGATGGGTTTTGGTCTACTAAGTACAATTGATTTATTTGGTAGAACATTGTTAGCTAGATGATTGTTATCTTAATTATAGCCTTGTCTTCAACATGCTTGACGATATTTTGCGGCAAACCTTTGAAGATACATTGTTGCTCTAGTTCTTGTTGCTATGAGCCAGGGAGACTTTTCTATTAAGGCACTTATCATTGTGCTAACCGTCGTTAGTGGTTCTCGTACGATTTCAGAGTGTACATTCTCAGGCTTGGTGTGTTTTGTGAGTAGGAGGCTAGGCCGGATTTTCTTTCTGTTTAATTGTTTTCGTTCTGCTTTTATTGCTTGTACCCTGCTATCACATTTCATTCCTGTAGCTGGGTGATCTTTTTGCAGGGAAGTCATTTTTGGTAACTTGCTCGGCATTTCCTCCATGTGAGGTTATTTTCTGAGTACAGTGTGATGTTGTCTTGTGATCAGAAGGTTTGTCACATTTCTCTGTGGTGTGAACACGTGAGCAGGAGACAGGTCGGGGATGTGTAGACAACACAGTCTGGGTTCATCCTAGCAAGCTTGACCAGCGGTGTCTACCGAGTCAACCTGGATTACAGGAATTTGAATACATTGGACACCTTTGTCCAGGTCTGATTTCTTTCATTGTCATTCTTTATGTGAGTCCTGTAGGAATATGATGTGGTAGCTCTCTCTCTCTCTCTCTCTCTCTCTCTCTCTCTCTCTCTCTCTCTCTCTCTCTCTCTCTCTCTCTCTCTCTCTCTCTCTCCTCGCCTGGATGATGCCATTAGAAAACTGTGGTGGGAGGAGGTAAGGCGTACCGCGGGTTGGGGGAAGTATGGCCTGTGTCTGAAACCTGCATTCCAGATAAACCAGAGAGCTGTTCTAGAAGCGAAAAGGAAGACGAGCTGCTTCAGAAGCGAAAAGGAAGACGAGCTGCTACAGTAGGGAAAAGGAAGACGAGCTGCTACAGAAGGAAAAAGGAAGACGAGCTGCTACAGAAGGAAAAAGGAAGACGAGCTGCTACAGAAGGAAAAAGGAAGACGAGCTGCTACAGAAGGGAAAAGAAAGACGAGCTGCTACAACAGAAGGGAAAAGGAAGACTAGGTGCTACAGAAGGGAAAAAGAAGACGAGCTGCTACAGAAGGGAAAAGGAAGATGTGGTGCTATTGAAGGGAAAAAAGGAAGATACTTGCCATCTAAGGAACAGGACCGTAGCACCACAAGCAACGTTAGAGGGCACACAGTGCTATATCCGAGACAGAAGACGAATTCATTTGAACGGGAAATTTATGTGATATTTAAGGTGTCGGTGATAAAACATAGGTAAAGCAAGAGGTAATAAACTAGAGGTAATGGAAAGGTTTAATAAAGCAGAGTAGAAGAGGAGAAATGTAGGCGTGGGTGAAAGACTAGATGATAAAGCGTAGATAAAGGAAAAGAGATACAACATGTAGATAGAAGTCAAGGAAATAATGCAAGGATGGAGAATAAAGTAATAAAGGCCAGGTAGTCATGACGTAATGGGTATGAATAAATGAACAGGTAATGAAATAACGTAAAGAAATAGAAAACGAATCAGGAAAATGAAAAATATAATAAAGTGCGGAGGTGACAGATTTAGAGAGGAAGAGGACGAGATATTGTAGCCAGGGTAGGACGGGGGTAATAAAATGAAGGTAAAGAATAACGTCATAAGGCGGGGATAGAGAACGAGGTAATTGGACTGAAGAAGAGAGAGAGAGGGAGAGAGAGAGAGAGAGAGAGAGAGAGAGAGAGAGAGAGAGAGAGAGAGAGAGAGAGAGAGAGAGAGAGAGAGAGAGAGAGAGAGAGAGAGAGAGAGAGAGAGAGAGAGAGAGAGAGAGAGAGTTACACAGATACACAGACCACACAGGCCCAAGGTCCATGCGAGATGGTCTGGCCTGACACACACACACACACACACACACACACACACACACACACATATGCAGTCCTCTTAAAAGCTGCAGAAGAAAAGGCTAGCAAAGTAAAAGGCTCCCTCTCCACCCTCCATTCCCTCCGCCACACGACGATCAGTAAACAAGAACAAAAAATACCTTCGAGGATTAGAGGAGGATTGAAAATTTCTATAGAAAAGTTATTAGGATGAATGAACATATATACATCATACATTCCATCATCAACAACAGGAATCCTCTCGATTTACCATGTTTATATTATTCCTGAAGTTGAAGAATGATGTAGCAATTATCGGTTACTCTCAGAAAGCAGGTGACGGGTTAATCAATGTTAGTATGTTACAGCAACATGACCAGGGAGAGATCAGTGGTTGAGAAGGTAGTATGATATACCACTGCGTTATGATGACTGATTGAATGATCTATTCAATGCTGAACAACGACATGTGATTCTCAGCCCTAATCTTGAAGACATTAAGGGTGTTGCCCCGAACAACATTTTCTGGGAGCTAATTCCACGCATCAGTAATATCATTGGTAAAGAAATGTTTCGTACAATCCGATTCATCTCGGTGACCTGTAAGTTTTAGTTCATTTCTTTTCGTTGGTAATGCTTGCATTATTGTAAAGAATATCAACATTGTTGGATCATGAAGGTACTTTAGAACATTGTATTAATTTGCCCCGGAGGCACCTCTTGTTCAGGGATAGCAAGTTTGATATCGCAATCTCTCATATAGTTTGTTACGCAAGGAAGGAATCGAATTTAGTTGCTCGTCGCTGCACTGCTTCTAATTTAAGAATATCCCCGCTTAAGTAAAGGCCCAAAACTACACTGGATATTCGAGATGTGGTCTAACTAAGCTTAGGTATAGTGGCAATCTAACATCCTTGCTTTTGTATGTAAAGCTTCTGTTTAATAATCCTGACATCCTATTTGCTCGTTTGGCAGTTTCATTACAACGCTGGGAGAGTTCTTCTGAAGTTGCTGGAGATAGAGACCATTAGATCTCTCACTCTAGGAAGGCCCTTATTTTCCCTCCCCATTAGATCGTAGTCACATCCCCCGGGGTGGTTCAGGGGCTCCCCACTTGTAACAGCAACAATTCATTGACATTCACGGCATTTGACATTCATTTGACCATTCAGAGATTTTATCTAGATGCTCTTGTAATCTTAGATTATCTTCTTCACTTAATATGGCTCTGCCGATCTTTGTGTCATCTGCAAATGTGAATCCTAGGTTATTTAGCCCTACGTCAATCTCGTTGATATGAATAATGAAGTATGGGCCCAAGTACGGATCCCTGGGGGACCTTAGTAGCAGCGAGTGACCACGGTGATGATTCATCATTTATTACGACTCTTTGCTTATTTCCAATTTGCTATGCAACCAGTAATTACCAAGGACTGGACTTTGTGCGTCAGTTTAACGTGGGTGTCTTTGGTGCATGCTTTCTGGAAGTTGCGAAAAATTATATCTATTGGTTTTGTATTGTTGTGGATATTGAATAATCTATGATGAAATTCAAGGAGGTTTGCAAGGCATGATTTGTCTCTTATAAAGCCATGCTGTGCATTAATGATCAGGGTGTATTGCTCCAGATAGGATACGATTATATCTTTGATAATCGACTCAAGAGGTTTACATATAGTTAATGTGAGGCTAAAAGGACAGTAAGTGATTTAAGAAATTCGCTGCTTCCCTTTTTGTATATAGGAGTGGTCTGCCAATCTTCATTCCTGCGGAACTATTCCATCCTGGAAAGAATCATTGATAATATAGGTTAACGGTCCGGCAATTTCGCGCTTAATGTTTTTGATTACTCGTGGATCGAAACGATCAGGACCTGGGCTTTTACTAGCCTTCAACTTATCTATCTGTGTTAGTACTTATTTATCTGTGATGGTAAATTCTTGTATCACGTGAGTGCTGTCTATTACTGTCTCAAAATTCGTATCGTTGCTTTCTTGTGTAAAAACTAAGCTAAAAAAAAAAACTTGTTTAGGGATGTTGTTATTCTTTCATTGGCTACAATGGGTTCCCCATCCTCTTGTACTAAGGGTCCTATTCCACTCCCTATATGCTTCTTATTATTGATATTTGTATAAACTCCTTTAGGATCTCTATTGCTACTCCTTGTAATAGTCACTTCGTATTTTCTCTTGCCGTGCTTGATGAAAACTTTCACGCGCCTGCTGACTGTCTTAGATTGCGTTAGAGTATTTGAATCCTTGGCTGATATCTTGAGCTTATAGAAATTATTTCTGCGCCGTACAGGTCTTGCAGCATCTTGGGAGTACCATTCAGGCTAGTTGTTGGTATTATTGTTTCTCTCGTGCATGGGAATGAATGTGACTTGATGGTGCATAAAATGACGCTTAAGATTGGCTTATAATTCCTCTTGGCAAGAACCAACAAGGGTGAGACTCTTTAATGCGTCGCGCAACCCATTAAAATGCATCTTTTTAAAGTTAGGGGATATAATACTGATCTTAAGGGAGTCGATTTTGATGTCTACGTTGAATCTGACCATGGTATGTTCACAAGTACCTAAATGTTCTCCAACAAGGGTACTAATTACTAAGAACTCCTGGGATGCAAGAACTAAATCGAGTATATTGGCTTCCCTCGTCAGCTCGCTGACGGTCTGGTAGAAAAAAATGTCTTCGACAAAGTTGGTAAGTCTAGCAGATTTATTTTCTACACCTGAGACAGTTTGACAGTTGATTTCTGGAATATTAATATCCCCAGGAATGATCGAATCTTTATCCTGTGTTGCTTGTTGTGAAATCACATGACAGTGTCAATATCTGCTGGCTGACGAGGGCGTCTGTAAACGTTCTTTATGCAAGTTTGGAAGATTCTGGGGCAATCTGAACACACAAGTGTTCATCAGCGGCAGATGTTGTAGTGTGAATTTCGCTGGGGTTTAGGTAAGATTTTACATGCAGTGCCGTTCCACCTCCCCGACCGTCTCTGTCCCTCACAGATAATTCGTAGTGTGGTAGATTGTACTCGATAATCAGATCGTTGTCTTTCGTGTTCAGAAATATTTTTGTTGAACCAATGATATCAAAGTGTTCAATGTTTACCAAACAACGTGATTCAGCTACTTCGTTTCGGATGGATCGTATATTCATGTAAGGTTCATTTAATACGTTCGAGTAATTTCTGGACGCGTCTGGTGGTACGATCTGGTGACCGGCTATATTTAGACCTGCATCCCTGACGTCACATTCTGTTGAGGTGGGGAGGGGAGTATTATCTGACCTTCCTCATGTGATTATGTAATATGATCTGACCTGAGCTCAACACCCTGTATGTCAACACAGTGACCACTCCTGGGCCTCAACAAACATTTTTCCCTGCAGTTGTAAAGCAATTTGATCCTCGATTCGCACATGAGTTTCGTCCCTTTATTACTGAGGTGAATGTCAGCTCTGTTGTATAATCCCCTATATTTCACGAAGTCGATCCATGGGTCTACAATGCCGATGATAGCAGCGGTGCACAAGCACTTCAGGTTCTCATTTACACCCAGGGCCGTACCAAGGGCGTAGGTACCTACATAAGTCCCGGGGGAGCGCCAGCTACAACAGCGTCGTCCAATCTATCTTTCGAAGTGCCAGTCAACTCGTTGTATTCCTCTATGATCACTTCTGAACTTGAATTCTTGCGGTAAACGTCGTTGCTGTCAACATTCACCACTACTTTATTGTCTTTAACTTTTTGTTTACTGTAGCTAATTCTGGCACCGGGGTAGACATGGGCTGTTCTCTAAGCTCTCGAATTCCTCATCAAATGCTTATCCAGATTTCTGACCAGCGAGTCACCTATGGTCTCTGAACAGTCGTCTTCACTCTTTTCTTGCAAGTCACTAATTACTGCTGATCGATCACTCATAAGTGTGACTGACGGGTGCGGGAGAGGGGAATTGGTCCCATGAGGAAGGAGGAGGGTAACAGTTAGATGGGTGGTTGAGATGTAACGCAAACTTGAAGGTTATGGAATTATGGCGAGTAAGGGCCGTAATGGGGGAACGGAACTGGGAGTTTGGGTGAGGGTGAGAGGAGGTAGTATGATAGGGGGGAGGGGATTAGAAGGTAGGGTTAGGATGACTATGACGAGGTTTAGGAGGGGTTGTGGGGCAAGAGTACATCATGGGGAGGGTTGGGGCAGGTAGTGTTTACTGAAGGGGCATGGGAGGGTAGGTTGTGTGGGGAGGTGCGAGCGAGGGGGGAGGTGCTGGGGGGGGAGGGAGGTAGTCAGAGTAAGGTCAAGGTGCGCCATTTCAGACGCTGTAACTCGTCCCTAAGTATCATATTTTCCGCAGTTAAGGCTTTGAGTGCTGCCATAAATTCACGTAAATCATTTTGTTTGATCTTCTCCTCCAGATCACTACGGGTTAGGCAGAACAAACAGTCTTTGTCCGCTCCGTCTGGTCCAATTGTCGTAAAATCCTTAATAAAAAAAACTTGGACCACAGGATGTACGAACATACGTGGGTAGCCTGTAGCTGGTGACACTATAATAAAAACATACGGCGACGTACACTGAAGGGTTAATAAACGTAATCAAAGTGAAGGAACACTTAACGTAGGAGCACTTATCGATGGTAATCGATTGTAATGATCTGTGGTCTTGGTGGCTAGTTGGCTGAGCGGTAACCTCACCCGATCTACCAAATGGGCACAGAGCGACACGTCCTGCCCCTGCACGAGCTCCCGAGAAGAGAGAGAGAGAGAGAGAGAGAGAGAGAGAGAGAGAGAGAGAGAGAGAGAGAGAGAGAGAGAGAGAGAGAGAGAGAGAGAGAGAGAGAGAGAGAGAGAGAGAGAGAGAGAGAGACTCTAAATATTACCACATAAGTAGCTTACAGACAAATTAGAGATCTAACAAAGTAGCTCTTAAAATGAAATGAAAGAGGTGTCGGAGTTAGAGTATTAGAGCAATAGCTCAACATGGAATGCAAGAAACAGAACTAAACATTGTATTAGAAAGAAAGCAGAAAGAAGGACAGTCACACGACTACTGCTATTACTGAAGCAGACGTGAGACACATAAGGCAGAGCCAATGGGAATGAGAGGTAACAAACTGGGACAGACAAGACAGGAGTATAGGAACAGTGCAGAACATGGGGTCACTAGTTCACTTTCTTCATAACATTTGTTCTCTCTCGGTGAGTCATCTATCATCATCTGTGTGCCAGGTCATGTTTCAAAGCATCTACAAGTCAGCTTTGTGCATTCACGTTTCAGTAACAGCTTAGTATACCATTGAAATCTGAAAAGAGTATTTTGTCTCTGTTTTTGATTTGCACAAAATTGCTGAAATTATATAATGCACATAACCATATTTGACGATTAAGAATCTAGAGATGCATTTGTAAGAATTACTTATTTGTTACACTCCAGAAAAAAGTCATTGCTGAATAGACTCTCTCTCTCTCTCTCTCTCTCTCTCTCTCTCTCTCTCTCTACTCTGTTATCATTATTATTATCATTATCATTATTATTATTATTATTATTATTATTATTATTATTATTATTATCATTATCATTATTACTATCATTATCATCATCATTAACATTATCATTATTATCAGTATCATTATTATTATTATCATTATCATAATACTTAACCGCCGTCTCCCACGTTTGCGAGGTAGCGCAAGGAAAGAGAGAAGGAATAGCCCAACCCACACATGTACACATGTATATACATAAACGCCCTCTCACGGACATACACATGCATATACATTTCAACGCATACATACATATACATACAAAGAACATATACATATATACAAATGTACATATTCATATTTCCTGTCTTCATCCATTCTCGTCGCTACTCCGCCACACGCGAAATAGCATCCCCCCCAATCGCCCCCAGCAAGGCAGCACCAGGAATAGACAAAAAAAAGGTCAAATTTGTTCACTCTCAATCTCTACCTGGCACGAGTAATGCACCGAAACCACAGCTCCGTTTCAAAATCCAGGACACACAGATCTTTCCATAGATTGCCCAAAACGCTTCATATGCCCTAGTTCAATCTTCTGACAGCACGTCGACCTCGGTATACCACATGGTTACAATTCACTCTATACCTTGCACGCCTTTCACGTTCCTGAATGTTCAGGACCCGATCACTTAAAATCTTTTTCATCCATCCTTCCACCTTCAAATTGGTCTCCTCCTTCATCTTCCCTCAACCGCTGACACATACATCCTCTTTGTCAATCTTTTCTCATTCATTCTCTCCTAATAACCAAACCATTTCAACACACCCACTTTTTAATTACCACACATATCTCTTACCCTTTCCTTACTTATTCGATCAAACCACCTCTCACCGCACACTGTCATCAAACATTTCATTTCCAATACATCCAACATCTTCCACACAACCCTATATATATATATATATATATATATATATATATATATATATATATATATATATACATATATATATATATTATTTATATTTTTATTATACTTTGTCGCTGTCTCCCGCGTTTGCGAGGTAGCGCAAGGAAACAGACGAAAGAAATGGCCCAACCCCCCCCCCCCCATACACATGTATATACATACGTCCACACACGCAAATATACATACCTACACAGCTTTCCATGGTTTACCCCAGACGCTTCACATGCCCTGCTTCAATCCACTGACAGCACGTCAACCCCGGTATACCACATCGCTCCAATTCACTCTATTCCTTGCCCTCCTTTCACCCTCCTGCATGTTCAGGCCCCGATCACACAAAATCTTTTTCACTCCATCTTTCCACCTCCAATTTGGTCTCCCTCTTCTCCTTGTTCCCTCCACCTCCGACACATATATCCTCTTGGTCAATCTTTCCTCACTCATCCTCTCCATGTGCCCAAACCACTTCAAAACACCCTCTTCTGCTCTCTCAACCACGCTCTTTTTATTTCCACACATCTCTCTTACCCTTACGTTACTCACTCGATCAAACCACCTCACACCACACATTGTCCTCAAACATCTCATTTCCAGCACATCCATCCTCCTGCGCACAACTCTATCCATAGCCCACGCCTCGCAACCATACAACATTGTTGGAACCACTATTCCTTCAAACATACCCATTTTTGCTTTCCGAGATAATGTTCTCGACTTCCACACATTCTTCAAGGCCCCCAGGATTTTCGCCCACTCCCCCACCCTATGATCCACTTCCGCTTCCATGGTTCCATCCGCTGCCAGATCCACTCCCAGATATCTAAAACACTTCACTTCCTCCAGTTTTTCTCCATTCAAACTCACCTGCCCAATTGACTTGACCCTCCACCCTACTGTACCTAATAACCTTGCTCTTATTCACATTTACTCTTAACTTTCTTCTTCCACACACATATATATATATATATATATATATATATATATATATATATATATATATATATATATATATATATATATATATATATATATATATATATATATATATATATATATATATATATATATATATATATATATATATATATATATATATATATATATATATATATATATATATATATATATATATATATATATATATATATATATATATATATATATATATAATATATATATATATATATATATATATATATATATATATATATATATATATATATATATATATATATATATATATATATATATATATATATATATATATATATATATATATATATATATATATATATATATATATATATATATATATATATATATATATATATATATATATATATATATATATATATATATATATATATATATATATATATATATATATATATATATATATATATATATATATATATATATATATATATATATATATATATATATATATATATATATATATATATATATATATATATATATATATATATATATATATATATATATATATATATATATATATATATATATATATATATATATATATATATATATATATATATATATATATATATATATATATATATATATATATATATATATATATATATATATATATATATATATATATATATATATATATATATATATATATATATATATATATATATATATTATATATATATATATATATATATATATATATATATATATATATATATATATATATATATATATATATATATATATATATATATATATATATATATATATATATATAGGGTTGTGTGGAAGATGTTGGATGTATTGGAAATGAAATGTTTGATGACAGTGTGGGGTGAGAGGTGGTTTGATCGAATAAGTAATGAAAGGGTAAGAGATATGTGTGGTAATTAAAAAGAGGGTGTGTTGAAATGGTTTGTATATTAGGAGAGAAGGAATTTATTTATATTTTGCTTTGTCGTTGTCTCCCGCGTAAGCGAGGTAGCACAAGGAAACAGACGAAAGAATGGCCCAACCCGCCCACATACACACGTATATACATACACGTCCACACACGCAAATATACATACCTATACATCTCAATGTACACATATATATACACACATAGACATATACATATATACACATGTACATAATTCATACTGTCTGCCTTTATTTGTTCCCATCGCCACCTCGCCACACATGGAATAGCAACCCCCTCCCCCCTCATGTGTGCGAGGTAGCGCTAGGAAAAGACACCAAAGGCCCCATTCGTTCACACTCAGTCTCTAGCTGTCATGTAATAATGCACCGAAACCAAAGCTCCCTTTCCACGTCCAAGCCCCACACAACTTTCCATGGTTTACCCCAGACGTTCACATGCCCTGGTTCAATCCATTGACAGCACGTCCACCCCGGTATACCACATCGTTCCAATTCACTCTATTCCTTGCACGCCTTTCACACTCCTGCATGTTCAGGCCCCGATCACTCAAAATCTTTTTCACTCCATCTTTCCACCTCCAATTTGGTCTCCCACTTCTCCTCGTTCCCTCCACCTCCGACACATATATCCTCTTGGTCAATCTTTCCTCACTCATTCTCTCCATGTGACCAAACCATTTCAAAACACCCTCTTCTGCTCTCTCAACCACACTCTTTTTATTTCCACACATCTCTCTTACCCTTACATTACTTACTCGATCAAACCACCTCACACCACATAATGTCCTCAAACATCTCATTTCCAGCACATCCACCCTCCTTCGCACAACTCTATCCATAGCCCACGCCTCGCAACCATACAACATTGTTGGAACCACTATTCCTTCAAACATACCCATTTTTGCTTTCCGAGATAATGTTCTCGACTTCCAAACTTTCTTCAAGGCTCCCAGAATTCTCGCCCCCTCCCCCACCCTATGATTCACTTCCGCTTCCATGGTTCCATCCGCTGCCAGATCCACTCCCAGATATCTAAAACACTTTACTTCCTCCAGTTTTTCTCCATTCAATCTTACCTTCCAATTGACTTGACCCTCAACCTTACTGTACCTAATAACCTTGCTCTTATTCACATTTACTCTTAACTTTCTTCTTTCACACACTTTACCAAATTCAGTCACCAGCTTCTGCAGTTTCTTACATGAATCAGCCACCAGCGCTATATCATCAGCGAACAACAACTGACTCACTTCCCAAGCTCTCTCATCCAGAACAGACTTCAAACTTGCCCCTCTTTCCAAAACTCTTGCATTCACCTCCCTAACAACCCCATCCATAAACAAATTAAACAACCATGGAAACATCACACACCCCTGCCGCAAACCCATATTCACTGAGAACCAATCACTTTCCTCTCTTCCTACACGTAGACATGCCTTACATCCTCGATAAAAACTTTTCACTGCTTCTAACAACTTGCCTCCCACACCATATATTCTTAAAACCTTCCACAGAGCATCTCTATCAACTCTATCATATGCCTTCTCCAGATCCATAAATGCTACATACAAATCCATTTGTTTTTCTGAATATTTCTCACATACATTCTTCAAAGCAAACACCTGATCCACACATCCTCTACCACTTCTGAAACCACAGTGCTCTTCCCCAATCTGATGCTCTGTACATGCCTTCACCCTCTCAATCAATACCCTCCCGTATAATTTACCAGGAATACTCAGCAATATATATATATATATATATATATATATATATATATATATATATATATATATATATATATATATATATATATATATCTTTCTTTCAAACTATTCGCCATTTCCCGCGTTAGCGAGGTAGCGTCAAGAAGAGAGGACTGGGCCTCTGGGGGAATATCCTCACCTGGCCCCCTTCTCTGTTCCTTCTTTTGGAAAATTAAAAAAAAAAAAAATGATGAGAGGGGAGGATTTCCAGCCCCCCGCTCCCTGTATATATATATGTATATATATATACATATGTATATATATATATATATATATATATATATATATATATATATATATATATATATATATATATATATACATATGTGTGTGTGTGTGTGTGTGTGTGTGTGTGTGTGTGTGTGTGTGTATTTATCCCTGGGGATAGGAGAGAAGGGATACTTCCCACGCATTACTCACGTGTCGCACAAGGCGACTAAACGGGACGGGAGCGGGGGACTAGAAACCCTCCCCTCTTTGTATTCTGACTTTCTAAAACGAGAAATACTAGGAGTCACGCGGGGTAGAAGGAGTCACGCGAGGAGTGCTCATTCTCTTCGAAGGCTCAGATTAGGGTGTCTAAATGTGTGTGGATGTAACCAAGATGGGAAAAAAGGAGAGATATGTAGTATATTTGAGGAAAGGAACCTGGATGTTTTGGCTCTGAGTAAAACGAAGCTCAAGGGTAACAGGAAAGAATTGTTTGGGAATATTTTCGGAGCAAATTCAGAGGTTAGTGAGAGGACAAGTGCAAGGGAAGGAGTCGCACTATTCCTAAAACAGGAGTGGTGGGAGTATGTGATAGAGTGTAAGAAAGTATACTTTTGATTGTTATAGGTAAAACTGAAAGTGGATGGGGAGAGATAGATGATTATTGAAGCATATGCACCTGAGCATGAGAAGAGGGATCATGAAAAGAAAGTTTTTTTGGGGTAGGTGAGTGAGTGTGCTACTAGTTTTAATGCACGAGACTTGGTTATAGTGATGGGTGGTTTGAATGCAAATGTACATAAATGTAAATATATATATATATATATATATATATATATATATATATATATATATATATATATATATATATATATATATATATATATATATATATACATATATATATATATGTATATATATATATATATATATATATATATATATATATATATATATATATATATATATATATATATATATATATATATATATATATATATATATATATATATATATATATATATATATATATATATATATACATATATATATATATGTATATATATATATATATATATATATATATATATATATTCTTTCTTTTTTCTTTCAAACTATTCGCCATTTCCCGCATTAGCGAGGTAGCTTTAAGAACAGAGGACTGGGCCTTTGAGGGAATACCCTCACCTGGCACAATTCTCTGTTCCTTCTTTTGGAAAATTGAAAAAAAAAAAAAAAAAAAACGAGAGGGGAGGATTTCCAGCCCCCCGCTCCCTCCCCTTTTAGTCGCCTTCTACGACACGCAGGGAATACGTGGGAAGTATTCTTAATCCCCTATCCCCAGGGATAATATATATATATATATATATATATATATATATATATATATATATATATATATATATATATATTTCTTTTTTCTTTCTTTTAAACTATTCGCCATTTCCCGCTTTAGCGAGGTAGCGTTAAGAACAGAGGACTGGGCCCTTGTGGAATATCCTCACCTGGCCCCACTCTGTTCCTTCTCTTGGCAAATTAAAAAAGAAAACGAGAGGGGAGGATTTCCAGCCCCCCGCTCCCTCCCCTTTTAGTCGCCTTCTACGACACGCAGTGAATACGTGGGAAGTATTCTTAATCCCCTATCCCCAGGGATATATATATATATCTTTCATACTATTCGCCATTTCCCGCATTAGCGAGGTAGCGTTGAGAACAGAGGACTGGGCCCTTGAGGGAATATCCTCACCTGGGCCCCTTCTCTGTTCCCTCTTTTGGAAAATTAAAAAAAAAAGTGAGAGGGGAGGATTTCCAGCCCCCCGCTCCCTCCCCTTTTAGTCGCCTTCTACGACACGCAGGGAATACGTGGGAAGTATTCTTTCTCCCCTATCCCCAGGGATAATATATATATATATATATATATATATATATATATATATATATATATATATATATATATATATATAGGGGAGAGAGAATACTTCCCAAGCATTCCTCACGTGTCGTAGAAGGTGACTAAAGGGGACGGGAGTGGGGGGGCTGGAAACCCTCCTCTCCTTGTATTTTAACTTTCTAAACGGGGAAACAGAAGAAGGAATCACGCGGGGAGTGCTCATGGTCCTCGAAGGCCCGGATTGGGGTGTCTAAATGTGTGTGGATGTAACCAAGATGAGAAAAAAGGAGAGATAGGTAGTATGTTTAGAGAAAGGAAAATGGATGTTTTAGCTCTGAGTGAAACGAAGCTCAAGGGTAAAGGGAAAGAGTGATTTGAGAATGTCTTTGGAGTGAATTCAAGGGTTAGTGAGAGGACAAGAGCAAGGGAAGGAGTAGCACTACTCCTGAAACAGGAGTCGTGGGAGTATGTGATAGAGTGTAAGAAAGTAAACTCTAGACTGATATGGGTAAAAATGAAAGTGGATGGAGAGAGATGGGTGATTATTTGTACATATGCACCTGGGCATGAAAAGAAAGATCATGAGAGGCAAGTGTTTTGGGAGCAGCTGAGTGTCAGTAGTTTTGATGCACGAGACCGAGTCCGAGAAATACTTGACAAAACAGAAGGCTATGTATTTGACATCTATGGATCAGGAGAAAGGATATGATAGGGTTGATAGCGATGTCCTATGGGAGGTCTTACGAATATATGGTGCGAAAGGAAAGCTAATACAAGCAGTGAGAAATTTCTGTCTGTGCGTGTGTACGAGTAGGTAGAGTGAGAGAGTGATTGGTTTCAGGTACAGGTGAGTCTGCGTCAGTTTATTGTGACGTCACCATGGCTGTGTAATCTGTTAGTGGATGTGGGGGCGAGGTAAATGCATAAGGCTTAGAGAAAGGAGTGACTATGCAGAATGTAGAGGATGAGGACTTGAAATATGAGTCAGTTGTTGTTTACTGCTGATACAGCACTGTTAGCAGATTCGAGTGAGAAACTGCAGATTTTGGTGACTGAGTTCAGAAAGGTGCATGAAAAAAATGTATGTGAGAGTAAATACTAATAAAAACAAAGTTGTTGGGGTTGATCAGGGTAGAGCGACAAGTTAATTTAGTTGTGATTTTGAATAGAGAAAATCTGGAAGAAGTAAGGTGTTTCAAAAAACTGGCTGTGGGTATGGCAGCGAACGAAACAATGGAAGTGTAAATATGTCGTTGGATGGATGAGGGAGCAGAGACTCTGGGAGCATTGAAGAATGTGTGGAAAGAAAGGTAGTTACCTGAGAGGGCGAGAATGGGCATTTGAAGGTATAGTAGACCCAACAATTCTTTATGAATGAGGCATGGGCTATAAAAGAGGATGTGCGAAGGAAGGTGGATTTGTTGGAAATGGAATGTGTGAAGTTTATGTGTTGGGAGATCGTATGATAGAATAGGTAAAAAGAGGGTAAGAGAGAGGTGTGATGATTAAAAGAGTGTGCTTGAGAGAGCTGAGCTAGGTGTGCTGAAATGTCTGGACATACGGAGAAGATGAGTGAAAGGATGACAAAGAGGATCTATGTGTCAGAACTGAAGGGAAGAAGGAGGGGGGATGGGGGGATGACCATACTGGAAATGAAAGGATGGAAATATTTTGAATGATCGGGACCTGAACATGCAGGAAAGTGAAAGGCGTGCACGGGATACAGTGAATTGGGACGATATCGTATATAGCGGGAGTGTTTCTGTAACTGGACTAAGCCAGGGCATGTGAAGCTGCTGGGGGAGCCATGGAAAGGTTCACATGGCCTAGCTGAAGATAGGGAGCTGTGCTTTCGGTGCATTGTATTTGACAGCTTAGGAGTGAATGTGAGCGGATGTGGCCATTCTTTGTCTGTTGTTGGCGCTTCCTCGGTAACGCAGGAAACGTCGGACTAGTATGGAATAGTAAATTCGTCCAGTGCATGCGTCGCGATTTGTAACGCTGACTGCTACACAAATATTGTACTTAACACATTCTACCAACGAATAACTCTAAACTGAGTTCACACAGTCCGCAAAGCAAATAACCAGCGGACAGTGTTTGGCTCACCAAGCTGTTTGGCTGCATCTATTTCAAGCCAAGACCTACTCGTACTAGTATAACTACTGCACGCAAAGAGATTCTTAATTAAAGGTAAGAGTTAATTAATCTGCCTGATACTTGAAGCACATGGGAGTGTGGCGCCATGCAACATGCAAAGTACATGTAACACGCAACTAGAACCCTGAATCACTCCATTTACACTGAATATTACGTCCAAAGTCGAAGCCGTTGGTTAGAACAAATAGAACTGTTGATAACGATTTCTTTGAATCCTTCGATGGTCAGTAAGGTCTCGCTGTATTTCGTTTTGCATAATAACTAACAATGGACGGACAAGACATGCTCCACTCGAACACCATCATGACCGAAAGAAATACAGCGAGAAAAAAAGAAATAGAATTATCGGGGCTCGGCAGGTATTTGTCGACCTGACTCTTGAAGAGCGAAAGCCGAAAGTAGAAAGAGGTTTCCACGGTTCAACTTTTCGAGAGAAGCGGGGGATATCGTAACGGTCAGTGATCGATTGGCTGACTTCCCAAACCAACTCCAGGAAACAATAGCCACAGGCATCCTCGGGTCAATGTGTTGGTAAGAGGAACACATGCAAACATCTCAAGAGAGCATTGACCAAAATAAAACCTAAAGAAGTGAAAGGATGCGAGCGAGCGAGCGAGACAGACAAAGCAGCGCGGCGTACAGAAGGGAATGATTGAGGAGAGGTGATGCGAGGAAAATTAATTGAACGGAAAGCTCTTGATTTCACCCTGGTTAATACAAAGGTGGAGAAAGAGCCATCCTATATGTGTGAGAAGTACGCCATAATGTTGATGTAAAGTAGTTGCTCATTGGAAGAATAATCACACCACTTATACAAGACTCTTGCTTTAAGGAAGAGGACTTTGCTATGCTCCTTACGTGGGGTTTCTAGGATATGGTGGAGGATATATATGTGTCCAACATGTTCAAGTTGCTACAGCGTTCATTAGCGGAGTTTGAAGTTGATTTGAGGGAAATGAATTGCTCTTACGTAGAAATATAGGGAGATACTGAGTTTTGGCGCAGAAACATTTAGTCAGGTCACCGCTCCCCTATTTTGAGATGCTGGACAGGTCCGAAATATATGAAGCAATGTGTTCAGTACCAGACAGAATACGAGTATTAGGAGTAGTGAAGGAAAGCGAGATAAATTTTGTAAAGTGGATTTATCATCATAAGAGAGTAGAGGGGTCGAAGTAGAGAGGAGAAAGGCATTTAAAGATAGAAGATAGACCAGCGCTGATATTTTAGGGGTAGGAAAAACACTACATCAACGACTACTACAGTGGAACGGCCGTTAAGAATGGAGAAATACAGAATAAACAAAGGAAGAATTTGAGAAAACGAAGACTATTGTCGCAACCTTCAGGTGCTTTCGAAATGTCGAGGACTACGGCAAAAGTTTCACCAAAGTCGCCCAGAGAGGAGAACGAGAGGCGAATCACATAGAAGAGAAGATCATCAACAGTAGAACTAGCGAAACCCGTATTGGTTATCAGTGAGAAGGTGATGGGATTTTAAGTGGGTAAGAAGGTGAGAGTTAAGGAGACTTTCAAAGATTTTCAAGATAACAGATGTGAGAGAAGTGCGTGATAGTTGAAGAGGTTAAAGTGGTCTTCTCTCATAAGGACGGCGTGTTTCCAAGAGGAAGAAAAATTCTGAGTTTCTAGAAAGGGGCGAAAAATCGTGAGCAAGGCTCGGAGCTTGCTCAGAGGCCTACTTCTTTAGGATTCCAAGAGGTATGTCATCTGGTTTATACGCCTTTTACACCTGCAGCTAGGAGTGTTTGGAAGACCCTGCGTGGGGAGAACAAGGTAGTTAGCATTGGCTCAATAAAAGGACATGGAGGCAGAAGATTAGAAGCAGAATCATTCAAAGCTGAATTAAAAGAAAATAGATACCGGAAGGAGCAGCTCTATGAATTTAAGTATTGGCTATAGATTGATCGAGTTGGATTAAAGGAGAAAAGGCTGAATAACAGAAACCATTGGAGATGTTTTTGCTTAAATCATAAGTCAGTAGAAACCAGGTCGACAATCTCTCATTTTATGACATCGAGGAAACAGCGTCGCAGTGTTTCTCAGCAAAACTGAAAGCGGAGGAGGAGCTATAAGGGGAATTGATGAGTTTCACCATTAGGTACACTCTGTCCCTGATATGACAGGGATCAGACCTGAAGTAATCAAACCACAATTGTACGTTCACCACAACATGAGGCATCACGGCCAGAAGAGCACTACTCGTTCCATGGAAAGTCAGTAGAAAAATTGCCGCAAAGGAATGACCACTGGGTTCTCCCACTGAACCAAGTTTGGCATTTCAAGGGGGACAGAGGGTGAGTGTATGTGCCCAGTTAGTGGAAATAGAAATAAGATTGTGGTTAGAGGAACCTAAGGGGATAAATACAGTGTAATAGAATTAAGGAATTTAGAGGGAAGAGTGTGTTGGCAGAGTGGTCATGACAGTCAGGAGCTCGTGGTGGTGTTTTATCATCTGTTCCAGGTCGTTAAGGAAGGAAAGAGACAAGGCCTCAGCTCTGCCGGGATCATCCGAGGTAGAACCTAACCATTCCTTGAGATGTGAATTGAAATCCCCTGCATAGACGATTTATCCCATTGACAGGAAGAGAGTAATGCTCCATGGCAACGTGTTAGATAGTCTAAGAGTTGAGCACAGCTGAGGAATTGGGAGATAGAGGAAGGAGAAATTACACAAAATCAACAGCAAAGCTGTAAAGGATAGAGAAATCAATGGCATCAAAATTAGGATAATCAATGGTCACGAAATAAATAATGGGAATTCATTTTATCAAAGTTCAAGCATACGCCATCCTTGAAGTGGAAACGATGGTATAGATTAATGATAGAGATCTGATGTTGGAGAGAGAGAGAGAGAGAGAGAGAGAGAGAGAGAGAGAGAGAGAGAGAGAGAGAGAGAGAGAGAGAGAGAGAGAGAGAGAGAGAGAGAGAGAGAGAGAGAGAGAGAGAGAGAGAGAACCTTGGACAGCAAGGCTTCAGAGAGATTTGGGGAAGAAGTGGAGAAACAGTGCTAGACCAGAAACCACAAGAGTTGTAGAAATGGATAAAGAGCCAGATCTGGGAGGTGTGTCCGGGGGACTGGAGAAGTAACCAGTCGCTTGACGTCGGTCGAGGAAGCCCTGTGAAACCATGTCGACCTCCTTGACTGGTGGTGTTGTCCCGATTTGGTACTGGAGAATATGTCAGAGGTTGTACTGCTAAGATTTTTATCAATAAGTAAAAACCGATAGGAAAAATGTAATGGAGAGCGAGAGGTTGTGTGTTATGTGTTGTCAAGTGTAAAGCGCAGAGACCTAAGCTACAGCTGAGTACGTGAGAAACATCATAATGCTCGTTCACTGCACCGTCATACTGCATACTGTGGAAAGACAGTGATCAAGGGTAATGACCACAATGAACACGAGGTGGGGTGGGGAGAGTAGTTCGAATCACAGACACACACACACACACACACACACACACACACACACACATACACACACACACACACACACACACACACACACACACACACAAAGCCACAACTTTACGACTACATATTTCACATTTAGCCTTTGATATGCATGATGAAGGTAACATGAAGGTGTGATTATAATTACTGGCACCACAACCATCGTGAAGGTGTTTATCTATTTTGAGGGAGTTAGTGAAGACTATATTTTACCATGACAGGCTAACAAGAGGGGGTTGTAGTAGTATAGATGTAAGATATATGGAAACATCAAGACATGACTGATAATTCTATGCCTACTCATATATGATATATTTCAATGAGTCAACACTTGCCAGACACGTATGTCAAACTTCGATGTTGGCATGCAAGCCTGTACTTGATATTGATCTAAGTAACAGATAACAGAGCGAGAAACGTAGCAAATCACAGTGAGTTTCACCTCAGCAGGACTTGATTTGAAAATATAGAAACTAAACATAGTTTTTCTTTTACGCTTCACAGTGTTGCATGTTAAGTATAAAAAGTGAATGATGAACTTCAAGAGTTCCGGGTCTAATCTTCTGAAATGCTATTGTGAATACTGGGTCACCGAACGCACATCAATTCCGAATATAGGTAGTTTAAAAAGTGGGGCAAAATCCTTTTATTCTCTCATGTTCTGCGATGCTCTGGTGCGTCACAGACGAAAATCAGGGACATACTGCAGTTCTCTATGTAAGGCTCTCGAGTTTTCAATGGTGAGTGGAGAGATGAGGGAGGCAGTATTAGCGTGCGAGTTGATGAAGAGAAGGACACAAACAGAGCCACCACGACCTCCTCACATTACCCAATATTATCCCGGACAACACAGCACAACAGTCTCGGGTTACAACTTCCTGAAAATAGTAGGAACAGAGAGGGATGGTTCATATGGTAGATGATGGTCCACAGTGATATACTAGTTGATGACACCGGTGGGCTCACAACACGGTTTGGTTCTTTCTTGGAGTGATGTGGAATGAGAGAAAGTTTAGGTCGGAGCTGCTTGCAAGCACAGGTGAGTGGCTCCCACACAAACGAAAGTGATTCTCATTAACGATGATTTTCAGTGTAGTGGTTCACATTGGTAGATGGTTCTTATTTCGGTGGTTCATACGGAAGGTTTTCAAAACTGCAGTTCACATGAAAGAAAGTTTCCAATGCATTGTTTCACACGAACAATGGATCTCATTCTTTTGTTTAATAGTGACCGATATGGAACGGGAGCTTCGGTCATGGCAAGCATAGGTGAAAAAATAGTGGATAATGAGGAAACGAATGAAGAAATGAATCAGAGATCCTCGGATGTTTATTTTCAAATCTGACCTTTAGTCTAAAACGTTTATAGGAAGAAGAAAAGAAGAAATATGGGAGGGAGTTTCATAGCTTGAGTGTTCGAGGAAAGAAAGAGGTATTATAACGATCACTCCTCGGGTGGTCGTTCTCCACACAGAAACTATGGAAAGTGTCGGCGAGATGCGTGTCGCAGGTCCAAGCCTTGGCGGAAGAGACACACACAAACACGTCACGAGATCAAGGGGTGAAAGGGAAGGAGCATCTCGCTGGACTGAAAGGGATGGTTCAGGAGAGGTGATGCCTGAAGAATTAGAGACGAAAGGCATTTCATTCCACTCTGATTATCAAGGTGAGAAGGAAGAATCAGCCGATACATGGTTTTTCACATAAATAGTTTAGATAAAGAATGGTTCTCATTACAGTGATTCACACTAAGGAATGTTCACATTACACTAGTTCACGTGAAGTTGTGCACATAAAGGATGTTTTCATTGCGGTGGTTCACACTGAGAAATGTCATCAGTCCGATGGATCATATGAATTATACACTTTACTGCAGTGGTTACCAGTGGGGATAGTTTTCATGGCAGTGATTCACAATGGGTTCGTTTACATCACAGTGAATGACATTTGGATGGTCCAAATAGCGATGTTTCGTTCTCGAGAGATTCACATTGGGGTGTTTCACGTTAGGGTAATTCTACAGGAGGAGGTTTCCATATTAGGATGGTTCACTCCGGGGCTGTTCACACTAGAGGGCTTCACAGTAGAATGCAGTCTGCATAAGGGAAAATAGGTTGAGGCAGCCCACATTAGGAGCAAGACTTGTATACGGGCTGTGGCTGAGGGTCGATTTTGCCGTGTCTAGGTGAGCATAAAGCTATATAAAAAGCGTTGTTGGCCACCAAGTAGCGATAGAAGCGGGTTTGAGTATAGACCAACCCGACCTACCATATCCTCCCTAAATTCACCTATATCGAGCTCAACATTATGGAACACAATTCACTGTTACGTGACTCAGTACATTATAGACTACATGTATGGTGAAATGCTCTGCGTGCACTCGCTTACTCATCTAATATGTCCAACACTGCAATAGGAGACTTGGATGGTCAGTCGTGACTCAACGTCACGTTCATATTTCGTGTGAACTTGACGTTATCAAAGTGATTCACGGCCTCATCATTGTGTTACACAAAGCTGTGCATGGCGCGCAGTAATCTTTCCGGCCCTGTCTCTTGCATCAGACATGTGCGCTCTGTGTTTACTGTCCTGAATCCTTGCAGTTCCGTATCAGATAAATGAGTTTCCAACACCTTTTGCTGAGAAAAAAGCTATTCTTGTGGGCCGCATGTCTCAACTACTCTTTTCAGGCACAACAGTAAATGAGCAAAGTCTTGTAATTTCTGGCTTTATTGTGAAGAAATATTCTGACCTGCTGACACTTTCCCTTATTTACAACGTCCCTTAGACTTAGCGGGACACGAACTCTTCCAGGAACAAGGAAATGTTCTCTACCACATGGTACGGCGAAGCAGATCAGAAATGCCCCTGAGTTCGTAGGAAATTCAAGTTTCTACAGTTCCTGCAGAAGACTCGGACTTTGAGTTTCCTGAAGAGAGAATTTGTTTACTCGCTACTGTCCATTTGCTCATCAGTTCTGTCATCTATCTATTACAAGAGATGAAGTTTAAACACTTTTAGGATCTGCGTTCATTCAAATTCTTCGAATTTTAGCTTTATTTTTCAAAGATATATTCTCGGAGAGAAAAAAGGTAAGTTTAGTTCGATTCTTCCAGCAGGAAGTAAAGAGACCTCTGAAAGAAAAAAGATATTAGACATATATTCTTCCGTCAATTTATTTACGAAAAGTAAAGAATATCAAAATCAGGACTTTTTAAGTAATTTTTTTCTTACATCTTCTGTTTCTTGTGCTAGCAGGATAGCACCAAGAGCACGAAAAACAGCCTCGTTTCTTTACATGGCATGTATGATGCACCGAAAAAATTGAGCCCCACATCCCCAGCCAAAACCTACAGGCTATTCAGTGGTAATTTCCCCTGACCGATTCATAAGCACAAGTTCAGCTACTTGACAGCACATCGCCTCTTGTATGCTACATCGCTCCAATTCGCTCCATCCCATGCACACCTCAACTTCCTGAATGTTCCTCTGATCACCCATTCCACTTGCACCCTTGACCTCTGACACATACACCATCTTACTCAATCCTTCTTTGTTCACCCTCTCCACAAGTCCAAATCATTTCAGCACACTATGATCGGCTCTCTCGATCATGCTTCGCTTACTACCACTTACTACCACTTACTACCACACGACCATACCTCCTCATACTATATATTGGGTTCAGGCGTTTTTTTCCGATATATCCACCCTTTTTCGTATTTTTTTGCTTTCAGGGCCAAAGACTTTCATTCATACAAAACCATCGGCGATAATATGCCGTCAAACTCAGACATTATTAGCCTCACCTCTCTTTTAACACAGTCTTCAATGCGCCGTGGTCCTTTGCTCCCTCTCCCACCTTATGATTCAGTATCTAAAGCAGTCTACTTCCTCTGAGATCTTTCTTTCCATACTTACATTCTGACCAACCTATCTCGCCCCATGCTCAACCTTATTACTTTACATCAATTTTCAGCCTCATTTACGTACTTTTCTAAAGTAAGACATAAGATTTGAATATAGACCAAACCAACCTACCATATCCTCCATATTCACCTACATCGAGCTCAACATTATGGAACACAATTCACTGTTACGTGACTCAGTACATTATAGACTACATGTATGGTGAAATACTCTGCGTGCACTCGCTTACTCATCTAATATGTCCAGCATTGTAATAGGACACCTGGATGGTCAGTCGTGACTCAACGTCACGTTCATATCTCGTGTGAACTTGACGTTATCAAAGTTATTCACGGTCTAACTATTGTGTTACACAAAGCTATGCATGGTGGGCAGTAATCTTTCCAGCCTTGTCTCTTGCATCAGGGCCAGAGACTTTCATTGATACAAAACCATCGGCAATAATATGCCGTCAGACTTAGACATTCTTATTCTCACCTCTCTTTCCACACGTTTCCTCTAGGTCCAAAAATGTCTCACGCAAATCCTTCTGTTTCACAGTTTTTTTTTTTTTTGTTCTATTTTTGCAGAGCAGAAATCCGGTTCACTTAATCAGAGTCTTCTGGAAACTGAAGCTAAATAAGTTCAAAGGCCCACCTACCCAGATCATACTGTAGAACCAGCTATCTCGTCAAGACCCTTGGATATAATATATCCCTCACTTCTCGAAACAGTCATAGTTACATTACACACCAATTACATAGACTCATTCTTATCTATAGCCACTCATCTTCTTCCTCTAAGGTACGCCCTCCTCTCTCGATAAAAACTCTTTACTACATATAGTAGTTGTCCCTCTGCACCATGTACAGTATATGTAACACCTCCCACAAATCTTCTCTGTCACCTCTGTGATACGCTTCCTCCAGGTCCAAAAATGTCTCACACAAATCCCTCTGTTTCACAGTTTTTTTTTAATTTATCTATTTTTGCAGCGCAAAAACCAAGTTCACATGTTTCCACCACTCTCAAAGCGACATTGCTCCATGCAGATCTGCTGCTCTATACATCACACAACCCTCTAATTTTCCCCCTGTAACTTGAAAGGTATACTCAACGGGCTTACAGTTCGGTGATTCGAACATTCAATTTTGCCTTCCATGGCACTATACAGGTATCTTGCCAGTCCTGAGGATCCTCTTCTTGGGCAATGCATAAACTGAGGAACCTGACTAACCAGCCAGGAGTACTTTCACCCCCTTACTTGAAAAATCCAAATGAAGTCCCATCCACTCGAGCCGTTTTCCTCACGTTATCGCATGCAAAGCTTCACCATCTTCTCTTTTTGTCAAAATACTTGCAATGGTTCCCTCGCTTCGCGTACCATCTCACCCCAGGTACCCCACATCCGCCACCCTGTCATCTAAATGGCAGTCCCTCAAAATGTTCACTCCATCACTTTTTCACTGAGTGTGTTCATCTGTGCTCCTCTCACTGACAATTCCCCTACTGCTTCTGCTCACCCTGTTCACTTTCTTTCGAAATATTTTCGTATTTCCCTTGAAGTTCGCCGGTGTTCTCTCATCCTTTTAACTTTTGCCATCTTCTTTGCATCTTTTCCTCTTGACCTCCTGTTACTTTCTTTTTTCTACACCTTCCAATCACTCGCACTCCTTCCCTGCAGATACCACCCATACACATCTCTTTTCTCTTTCACTAGCAAATCAACTTCATCCTCCCACTGCTCAATACCCACTCTGATATATACAACTCCATCTCTCAGTACTCACTAGCCTTTTTCAAGTCACATATTTCATCCGTACATGTAAGCAATGTATCCCTAAATACCTTCTAGTTTTCTTCCACTTCATCTGATTCATCAACTCTCTTTTTATAGCATTCTTCACTCAAGCTCTCTCGACATCTCTGCACACAAGCTTCTATTCCAAAGAAAAGTAGATCCAGAAATGATCTGCTTAAGTCTAGTAACAAGCTGTTGCTTCTTCGTTACGTAGCATCACTGATTAATGGGCTGTTCATTATAAAGGTGTCGCCATTTAGCTTGTCGTTCGCATAAATCATAATGCAGAACTGGACTCATAAGAGCCTGCTACAGTTTGAATAGATCTCATCTGGAAAACACAAAAATTCTGGTCTGAAAAGCGAAAGGTAGGCTGAAAATCTCTCTTTGATCAGAAATTCAACTTTGGGCTTGAAAAAAGTTTATGATAGAGAAATCGCTGGGTCACATTTATGTTTACCTATCTATGTGACCGAAATCAATAACTCCGAAACGCCATCATGGATTTTGTTTAAGCTTCGTGACGAAAAAGAAAACTTTTTCTATGGACAATGGACGAAGTCCGGGCAGAGACCACCAAGGGTGAGTGTGTCAGACATAAGACTAGACGGGCCATCACAGCCACAGCGACCAAAGTAACCAATACTGAGTGGGAGGTCTGGGGAAGGGAGGCCCGCACAGGGGGCTGGGGTCCGGGAAGGCAGGGGCCGTGCAGGGTTTAGGGGTCTGGGAGGAGAGAAGGAGGGGAGGGGACCCGCAGATTTGTAGGCCTTGGGAAATGAAGCCCATGCAGGGTTGCGGTGTGGTTACGGGAGGGCCTCGTATGGGTGGGGAGCTTTGGGAGGGGAGGGCAATTCTAAGAGTGAGGGTCTGGGAGGTAAGGACTGCGAAAGGGTGGGGGCTCTATGGAGGGAAGGGCAGTACATGGTGTGGACTGTCAGGGAAGGGAGGGCTGAATGAGGACTGGGACTCGTGGGAAGGGAAGATTGTGCTTGGGATCGGGGGGTTCGAGGAGGGTAGAGCAGAGCTTGGGGTGTCAGGGGAAGGATGGGCCATGCCTGGGGTGGGCTTTGGGATAGGGGAAGGTAGAGTGCAGTGTAAGGATTAGGGAAGGAGGGAGGTGGAGGATGGTTAGCCGTGCAGGGGAGGACCAGTCACTGGGCAGGGGTGGTCATATGATGGAAGTGTGTGTCTGGACAATGTCCGGCCATTTATGTGGGCTGTAACCAGCCATGATTATCAAATCTCCGAAGCACAAATTGATCGATGATTTGAAGCTACGTTTAAGGGCAGCGCGCCGGCTGGCTGGTCGAGGAAGTTAGTAATTCAAACAATGACTGTTTTCATGAAGTTTATCATTTTGTTATCTTTTGATAGATATTATAACAAAACTGATGTTTTGAATATCTAATTATGGTTATATATAGGTGAAAATCCCTATATTCTATGTCTAAGGTAACATTCCTTTGAACCTCCGTGGTGTAAGGGTTACTAGTACTGCTAAGTATGATGCGTTCACCGGCCACCAAGGGTGGAGCCCACTTAGGTTCGAGTCCTGATAGCGAGAGCTTGGTCCATAGTCAATCCAGCTGTTCATTTACATCTGACGGAAACAGAAGAAGGTGTTAAGCAAGGAGTGATCGCCTTCCACAAATGTGTCTGATGACAAAGTGGCAGATGTAGATTGTTTGGACAGGGTGGTGTGCGAAATGAGAGACAAGGAGAGTGGTTTGGTGAAGAGAGAAGAGGTGAAAACCTTGCTGAAGATGAAATCCGGCAAGGCAGTGAGTATGAATGGTACTGCGTTGAATTTATAAAGAAAGAGAGTGACTGTAATGTTGAATGATTCTTAAGGACATTCAGAGTATGAATGGATCATGGTGAAGTGCCTGAGGATTGAAAGAATTCATGCATAGTGCCATTGTACAAGGCCAAAGGTGATAGAGGTGAGTGTTCAAACTATAGAGGCATACATTTGTTGAGCATTCCTAGAAAATTGCATGGGATGGTACTGATTGAGAGGATGAAGGCATGTGAAGAACATTAGACTGGGGAGGAGCATTGTTGTCTCAGAAGTGGTAAAAGATATGTGGATCAGGTGTTTGCTTTGAAGAATGTGTGTGAGAAATATTTAGAGAAACAGATGGATCTGTATGTGGCATACATGGATCTGGAAAAGGTATATTATAGGGCTGATAGAGATGTTTTGAGGAATATCTTAATAGTATGCGGTGTGAAAGGTGACCTACCAGAAGCAGTGAGGAATTTTTGTCAAGGGTTTAAGGCATGTGTACGAATAGGAAGTGAGGAGAGTGATTGGTTCTCAGTGAAGGTCGTTCTGCGGCAGGGGTGGGTGATCTTCCCATGGCTGTTAATATGGTTATGGATGGAGTGGTTAGGGTGGTAAATGCAAGAGTTTTGGAGAGTGTGTTGGGGATAGATAGGCCTTGGGAGGGAGTCAGTTGTTCTTTGCCGATGATGCATTACAATTGGCTGATTCGACTAAGAAATCGCAGAAGTTGGTGGGTAAGTTCGGAAAAGTGTGTGAAAGGAGAAAGTTCAGAGCAAAGGTGAATAAATGCAAGGTTATTAGATTCGGCAGGAGTGAGGGACAAGGGAGTTGGGATGTGACTTTTAATGGAGAAAAATTGGAGGAAGTGAAAGTGTTTCAGATATCTGGGAGTGGACGTAGCAGCGAAAGCGACGATGGCAGTGGAAGTGAGATATAGGGTGGGGGAGAGGGCGAGAGTTCTAGAAGTGATGAAGAATGTGTGGAAAGTGAAAACGTTATATTGGAGAACTAAAATGGGTATGTTTGAAGGAAGAGTAGTTCCAACAATATCATACAATTGCGGGGAATGGGCTATAGATAGAGTTGCACGAAGGGTGTGTTAAAAATGAAATGTTTGAGGACAATATGAGGTGTGATATGGTTTCATCGAGTAACGAAAGGGTGAGAGAGATGTTTGGTAGTAAAAGGAGTGTAGTAGAGAGAGAAGAGGGTGCGTTGAGATGGTTCGGACATATAGAGAGAATGAGTTAAGAAAGGTTAAAAAAGAGGATATATGTATCAGAAGTGGAGGGAACATGGAAAAGAGGGAGACTACATTAGAGTGATTGAGTGAAACAGTTTTAGAGCGAGCGGGGCTAAAACATGCAAGAAGGTGAGAGGCGTGCAAGGAATAGGCTAAGTTGGAAAGATGTGTTATATAGGGGTCAATGTGCTGCCAATGGACTTAACCAAGGCATGTGAAACGTCTGAGGCAAACCATGGAAAGGTGTGTGAGGCCTAGAAGTGGATAAGAAACTGAGGTCTCAGTGCAACGAATTTTACAGCTAGAGACTGAGTGCAGCGATGATGTTTCCTTTGGGGAAGGGTGCCGCCGAGTATGGATATAGGCAAAACAATATGAATATGTACAGATGTGAATATATATAAGGCTGTGCATATATAGACAAATGTATATATATATATATATATATATATATATATATATATATATATACATGTGAAGCGTCTGGGGTAAACCATGGAAAGCTGTGTAGGTATGTATATTTGCGTGTGTGGACGTATGTATATACATGTGTATGGGGGGGGGGCCATTTCTTTCGTCTGTTTCCTTGCGCTACCTCGCAAACGCGGGAGACAGCGACAAAGTATAATAAATAATAAATATATATATATATATATATATATATATATATATATATATATATATATATATATATATATATATATATATATATATATATATATATATATATATATATATTATCCCTGGGATAGGGGAGAAAGAATACTTCCCACGCATTCCTCAGGTGTCGTAGAGAGCGACTAAAGAGAACGGGAGCAAGGGGCTAGAAATCCTCCCCTCCTTGGATATTAGCTTTCTACGAGGGGAAACAGAGAAGGGGTCACGCGGGGAGTGCTCATCCTCATCGAAAGCTCAGATTGGGGTGTCTAAATGTGTGTAGATGTAACCAAGATGAGAAAAAAGGAGAGATAGGTAGTATGTTTGAGGAAAGGAACCTGGATGCTTTGGCTCTGAGTGAAACGAAGCTCAAGGGTAAAGGGGAAAAGTGTTTTGGGAATATCTTGGGGGTAAAGGACAAGAGCAAGGGAAGGAGTAGCACTACTCCTGAAACAGGAGTGGTGGGAGTATGTGATACAGTGTAAGAAAGTAAACTCTAGAATGATAGGGGTAAAACTGAAAGTGGATGGAGAGAGATGGGTGATTATTGGTGCATATGAAGCTTGGCATGAGAGGAAAGATCATGAGAGGCAAGTGTTTTGGGAGCAGCTGAGTGGGTGTGTTAGTAGTTTTGATGCACACGAGCGGGCCTGTAGTGATGGTTGATTTGAATGCAAGGGTGAGTAATGTGGTAGTTGAGGGAATGATTTGTGTACATGGGGTGTTCAGTGTTGTAAATGGAAATGATGAAGAGCGTGTAGATTTATGTGCTGAAAAAGGACTGGTAATTGGGAATACCTGGTTAAAAAAGAGAGATATACGTAAGTATACGTATGTAAGTACGAGAGATGGCCAGAGAGCATTACTGGATTACGTGTTAATTGATAGGCGCGAGAAAAAGAGACTTTTGGATGTTAATGTGCTGAGAGGTGCAACTGGAGGGATGTCTGATCATTATCTTGTGGAGGCGAACGTGAAGGATTGTAGAGTTTTCAGAAACAAGAGAGAATGTTGGGGTGAGGAGAGTGGTGAGAGTAAGTGAGCTTGGGAAGAAGACTTGTGTGAGGAAGTACCAGGAGAGACTGAGTACAGAATGGAAAAAGGTGAGAACAAAGGATGTTAGGGGAGTGGGGGAGGAATGGGATGTATTTAGGGAAGCAATGATGGCTTGTGCAAAAGATTCTGGTGGCATGAGAAGCGTGGGAGGTGGGCAGATTAGACGGGGTAATGAGTGGTGCAAGAGAAGAGAGAGGCATTCGGACGATTTTTGCATGGAAATAGTGCAAATGACTGGGAGATGTATGAAAGAAAGAGGCAGGAGGTCAAGAGAAAGGTGCAAGAGGTGAAAAAGAGGGCAAATGAGAGTTGGGGTGAGAGAGTATCATTAAATTTTACTGAGAATAAAAAGATGTTTTGGAAGGAGGTAAATAAAGTGCGCAAGACAAGATAACGAATGGGAACGTCAGTGAAGGGGGCTAATGGGGAGGTGATAGCAAGTAGTGGTGATGTGAGAAGGAGATATAGTGAGTATTTTGAAGGTTTGTTGAATGTGTTTGATGATAGAGTGGCAGATATAGGGCGTTTTGGTCGAGGTGGTGTGCAAAGTGATAGAGTTAGGGAGAATGATTTGGTAAACAGAGTAGAGGTAGTAAAAGCTTTGCGTATGATGAAAGCCGGCCAAGGCAGCTGGTTTGGATAGTATTACAGTGGAATTTATTAAAAACGGGGGTGACTATTGTTGACTGGTTGGTAAGATTATTTAATGTATATATGACTCATTGTGAGGTGCCTGAGGATTGGCGGAATTCTTGCATAGTGCCATTGTACAAAGGCAAAAGGGATAAAAGTGAGTGCTCAAATTACAGAGGTATAAGTTTGTTGAGTATTCCTAGGAAATTATATGGGAGGGTATTGATTGAGAGGGTGAAGGTATGTACAGAACATCAGATTGGGGAAGAGCAGTGTGGCTTCAGAAGTGGTAGAGGATGTGTGGATCAGGTGTTTGCTTTGAAGAATGTATGTGAGAAATATCTAGAAAAGCAAATGGATTTGTATGTAGCATTTATGGATCCGGAGAGGGCATATGATATAGTTGATAGAGATGCTCTGTGGAAGGTATTAAGAATATGTGACGTGGGAGGAAAGTTGTTAGAAGAAGTGAAAAGTTTTTATCGAGGATGTAAGGCATGTGTATGTGTGGAAAGAGAGGAAAGTGATTGGTTCTCAAAGAATGTAGGTTTGCGGAAGGGGTGCGTGATATCTCCATGGTTGTTTAATTTGTTTATGGATGGGGTTGTTAGGGAGGTGAATGCAAGAGTTTTGGAAAGGAGTGGCAAGTATGCAGTCTGTTGAGGATGAAAGAGCTTGGGAAGTGAGTCAGTTGTTGTTCGCTGATGATACATCGCTGGTTGCTGATTCGGGTGAGAAACTGTAGATGGTGACTGAGTTTGGTAAAGTGTGTGATAGAAGAAAGCTGAAAGTAAATGTGAATAAGAACAAGGTTATTAGGTACAGCAGGGTTGAGGGACAAGTCAATTGGGAGGTAAGTTTGAAAGGAGAAAAACTGGAGGATGTGAAGTGTTTTAGACATCTGGGAGTGGATTTGTCAGTGGATGGAACCATGGAAGCGGAAGTGAATCATATGGTGGGGGAAGGTGCGAAAGTTCTGGAAGCGTTGAAGAATGTGTGGAAGTCGAGAACGTTATCTTGGAAAGCAAAAATGGGTATGTTTGAAGGAATATTGGCTCCAACAATGATATATGGTTGCGAGGCGTTGGCTATAGATAGAGTTGTGCGGAGGAGGGTGGGATTTGCTGGAAATGAGATGTTTGAGGATATTATGTGGTGTGAGGTGGTTTGATCGAGTAAGTTATGAAAGGGTAAGAGAGATGTGTGATAATAAGAAGAGTGTGGTTGAGAGAGTACACGAAGGTGTTTTGAAGTGGTTTGGTTATATGGAGAGAATGAGTGAGGAAAGATTGACAAAGAGGATATATGTGTCAGAGGTGGAGGGAACGAGGAGAAGTGGGAGACCAAATTGAAGGTAGAAAGATGAGGTGAAAGATATTTTGAGCAATCGGGGCCTGAACATGCATGAGGGTGAAAGGCGTGCAAGGAGTAGAGTGAATTGGAACGATGTGGTTGGTATACCTGGGCCGACGTGCTGTCAATGGATTGATCCAGGGCATGTGGAGTGTCTGGGGAAACCAGAGAAAGTTTTGTGGAGCCTGGATGTTGAAAGGGAGCTGTGGTTTCTCAGCATAGAAATCCACAAGCACCTTCACCATTTCCATTCACAGCACTGAGTACACCATTGTACACTAATTATATTCTCGAATGCCAGAGAAAGAGAGAGAGAGAGAGAGAGAGAGAGAGAGAGAGAGAGAGAGAGAGAGAGAGAGAGAGAGAGAGAGAGAGAGAGAGAGAGAGAGAGAGAGAGAGAGAGAGAGAGAGAGAGAGAGAGAGAGAATAATGAGACTGAAAAATAAAAAAACAAGGTACGGTATTTAGTAATTTAGGAGGAAATGAAAAATCTCTCCTCTAAGATGTACCATACTTATTGTGAGAGTCACGAGAAAGTAGAGAGTGAGATAGCTTCGACGTGTAGGGACTGTAGCAGTTATCATGTGGCCTACCCTTCAGTTGCCATGTCCGTACAGTAATCTTATGACGCATCAGCTTGTCGATCATTGTATGGTCTACCTTGTGGTGGGAGCACACAAGTGGCCAGCTCGTGAACATAGCGTGAATGAGTAGGCCTTGATTAGGGCTTCAGTTGCAAGTGCCGTATCAATTAACATATAAAAGTTATCTGAATAGGCATAAATAAGAGTCTGAATTTTGACTTAGAAGTGTACAAATCCCAACAAAAGTGTAAGTATTTGCATTTTGTGGTCGTATATCTGGAATCTTATCTCATTCTGCAATATGTTTCCTGTACAAAGAATGATATAGAGTTCTCGGTGACAAATAGCCATCATTAAGGAGCTGCCTCCTGCTTATCATTTTCATCTTATATCTTACCGCAAATCGTAACCTTTGACCTTTAAAACCTTTCTTCAAGAAGGACTTTTCTTGTCCTAAGGATAAAACAGACGTTCAGTGTTTATGAAATTTAGCCATTTGAACTTGATTGATTGCGATGAAACGATGTCATCCATAAAATCAACTCAGAGAACATCAGTCACCTTGACTTTTATCCGTCACTCCAAAATCAATAGCGCAAATGTTTCCCTGCAGTGATAGGTTTTGCAGTCTCGGTGTGCTACAGGTTGAACTAGAATGTGGTGGGATTGACGGACGAAAGGGTAAACGGTCAGCCGGACGCAGGATTTATTAAGTGACACCACAAAACTCTTTGGAGCTATAATCAAGTTCTTTGCCACAGTTTCATGCGGTTATCCCTGGGGATAGGGGAGAAAGAATACTTCCCATGCATTCCTCACATGTCGTAGAAGGTGACTAAAGGGGACGGTAGCGGGGGGCTGGAAACCCTCCCCTCCTTGTATCTTAAATTTCTAAAAGGGGAAACAGAAGGAGTCACGCGGGGAGTGCTCATCCTCCCCGAAGGCTCAGACTGGGGTGTCTAAATGTGTGTGGATGTAACCAAGATGAGAAAAAAGTAGAGATAGGTAGTATGTTTGAGAAAAGGAACCCGGATGTTTTGGCTCTGAGTGAAAGGAAGCTCAAGGGTAAAGGGGAAGAGTGGTTTGGGAATGTCTTGGGAGTAAAGCCAGGGATTAGTGAGAGGACAAGAGCAAGGAAAGGAGTAGCACTACTCCTGAAACAGGAGTGGTGGAAGTATGTGATAGAGTGTAAGAAAGTAAACTCTACATTGATATGGGTAAAACTGAAAGTTGATGGAGAGAGACGGGTGATTATTGGTGCATATGCACCTGGGCATGAAAAGAAAGATCATGACATGAAAGTGTTTGGGAGCAGCTGAGTGAGTGTGTTAGTAGTTTCGATGCATGAGACCGGGCTATAGTGATGGGTGATTTGAATGCAAAGGTGAGTAATGTGGCAGTTGTGGGAATAATTGATGTAGATGGGGTGTTCAGTGTTGTAAATGGAAATGGTGAAGAGCTTGTAGATTTATGAGCTGAAAAAGAACTGGTAATTGGGAATACATGGTTTGAAAAGAGAGATATACATAAGTATACGTATGTAAGTAGGAGAGATGGCCAGAGAGCGTTGCTGGATTACGTATTAATTCATAGGCGCGCGAAAGAAAAACTTTTGGATGTTAATGTGCTTAGAGGTGCAACTGGAGGGATGTCTGATCATTATCTTCTGGAGGTGAAGGTAAAGTTTTGTAGAGGTTTTCAGAAAAGAATAGAAAATATTGGAGTGAAGAGAGTAGGGAGAGTAAGTGAGCTTGGGAAGGAGACTTGTGAGAGGAATTACCGGGAGAGACTGAGTACAGAATGGAAAAAGGTGAGAACAAAGGAAGAAAGGGGAGTGGGGGAGGAATGGAATGTATTTAGGGAAGCAGTGATGGCTTGCGCAAAAGATGCTTGTGGCATGAGAAGCGTGGGAGGTGGGCAGAGTGAGTGGTGGGATGAAGAAGTAAGATTATTAGTAAAAGAGAAGAGAGAGGCATTTAGACGATTTCTGCAGAGAAATAGTGCAAATGACTGGGAGATGTATAAAAGAAAGAGGCAGGAGGTCAAGAGAACGGTGCAAGAGGTGAAAAAGAGGGCAAATGAGAGTTGGGGTGAGAGAGTGTCATTAAATTTTAGGGAGAATAAGATGTTTTGGAAGGAGGTAAATAAAGTGCGTAAGACAAGGGAATCAATGGTAACTTCAGTGAAGGGGGCTAATGGTGAGGTGATAACTAGTTGTGGTGATTTGAGAAGGAAATGGAGTGAGTATTTTGAAGGTTTGTTGAATACATTTGATGAGAGTGGCATATATAGGGTGTTTTGGTCGAGGTGGTGTGCAAAGTGAGAGGGTTAAGGAAAATGATTTAGTAAACAGAGAAGAGGTAGTAAAAGCTTTGCGGAAGATGAAAGCCGGCAAGGCAGCAGGTTTGAATCGTATTGCAGTGGAACTTATTGAAAAAGGGGGTGACTATATTGTTGACTGGTTGGTAAGGTTATTTAACGCATGTGTGACTCATAGTGAGGTGCGTGAGGATTGGCGGAATGCTTGCATAGTGCCATTGTGGAAAGGCAAAGGGGATGAAAGTGAGTGCTCAAATTACAGAGGTATAAGTTTGTTGAGTATTCCTGGTAAATTATATGGGAGGGTATTGATTGAGAGGGTGAAGGCATGTAAAGAGCATCAGATTGGGAAGAGCAGTGTGGTTTCAGAAGTGGTAGAGGATGTGTTGATCATCTGTTTACTTTGAAGAATGTATGTGAGAAATACTTCGAAAAGCAAATGGATTTGTCTGTAGCATTTATGGATCTGGAGAAGGCATATGATAGAGTTGATAGAGATGCTCTGTGGAAGGTATTAAGAATATATGGTGTGAGAGGCAAGTCGTTAGAAGCAGTGAAAAGTTTTTATCGAGGATGTACGGCATTTGTACGTGTAGGAAGAGAGGAAAGTGATTGGCTCTCGGTGAATGTAGGTTTGCGGAAGGGGTGTGTGATGTCTCCATGGTTGTTTAATTTGTTTATGGATGGGTTTGTTAGGGAGGTGAATGCAAGAGAGTTGTTGTTCGCTGATGATACAGCGCTGGTGGCTGATTCGTGTGAGACACTGCAGAAGCTGGTGACTGAGTTTGGTAAAGTATGTGAAAGAAGAAAGCTGAGAGTAAATGTGAATAAGAGCAAGGTTATTAGGTACAGTAGGGTTGAGGGACAAGTCAATTGGGAGGTAAGTTTGAATGGAGAAAAACTGGAGAATGTGAAGTGTTTTAGATTTCTGGAAGTGGATTTGGCAGTGGATGGAAGCATGGAAGCGGAAGTGAATCATAGGGTGGGGGAGGGGGGCGAAAGTTCTACGAGCGTTGGAAAATGTGTGGAAGTTGAGAACATTATCTCCGAAAGCAAAAATGGCTATGTTTGAAGGAATAGTGGTTCCAGCAATGTTATATGGTTGCGAGGCGTGGGCTATAGATAGAGTTGTGCGGAGGAGGGTGGATGTGCTGGAAATGAGATATTTAAGGAGAATATGTGGTGTGAGGTGATTTGATCGGGTAAGTAATAATAGGGTAAGAGAGATGTGTGGTAATAAAAAGAATGTGGTTGAGAGAGCAGAAGAGGATGTTTTGAAATGGTTTGGTCACATGGAGAGAAAGAGTGAGGAAAGATTGACCAAGAGGATATATGTGTCATAGGTGGAGGGAACGAGGAGAAGTGGGAGACCAAATTGGAGGTGGAAAGATGGAGTGAAAAAGATTTTGAGTGATCGGGACCTGAACATGCAGGAGGGTGAAAGGCGGGCAAGGAATAGAGTGAATTGGAACGATGTGGTATATCGGGGTCGACATGCTGTCAATGGATTTAACCAGGGCATGTGCAGCGTCTGGGGTAAACCATGGAAGGTTCTATGGAGCCTGGATGTGGAAAGGGTGTTGTGGTTTCAGTGCATTATTACATGACAGATATGGACTGAGCGTGAACGAATGTAGCCTTTGTTGTCTTTCCCTAGCGCTACCTCGCACACATGAGGGAGGAGGGGGCTTATATTTCATGTGTGGCGGTGTGGCGATGGGAATGAATAAAGACAGACACTATGAATTATGTACATTTGTATATATGTGTATGTCTGTGTGTGTATATATATGTAAATGTTGAGATGTATAGGTATGTATATTTGCGTGTATATATATACATGTGTATGTGGGTGGTTTGGGCCATTCTTTCGTCTGTTTCCTTACGCTACATCGCTAACGCGGGAGACAGCGACAAAGCAAAATAAATAAATGAAAATAGGTTTCATGCGGTAGGAGGTGGTGGTGGTATACATAGGGGCAGGGATGATTTCCAGAGTTGATATCAAAGATGGCGATAAAAACGATGGCAAATATGGTAGCAGAGGTGTTAACAGGACTTTTGGCATAAATGTTATATGTATATATATGTATATATATATATATATATATATATATATATATATATATATATATATATATATATATATATATATATATATATATATATGTATATATATATACATATATATATATATACATATATATATATATATATATATATATATATATATATATATATATATATATATATATATATATATATATATATATATATATATATATATATATATATATATATATATATATATGTATATATATATATATATATGTATATATATATATATATATATATATATATATATATATATATATATATATATATATATATATATATATATATATATATACATATATATGCATATATATATGCGCAGAACTCTATCCATAGCCCACGCAAAGTGAGAGGGTTAGGGAAAATGATTTGGTAAACAGAGAAGAGGTAGTAAAAGCTTTGCGGAAGATGAAAGCCGGCAAGGCAGCAGGTTTGGATGGTATTGCAGTGGAATTTATTAAAAAAGGGGGTGACTGTATTGTTGACTGGTTGGTGAGGTTATTTAATGTATGTATGACTCATGGTGAGGTGCCTGAGGATTGGCGGAATGCGTGCATAGTGCCATTGTACAAAGGCAAAGGGGATAAGAGTGAGTGCTCAAATTACAGAGGTATAAGTTTGTTGAGTATTCCTGGTAAATTATATGGGAGGGTATTGATTGAGAGGGTGAAGGCATGTACAGAGCATCAGATTGGGGAAGAGCAGTGCGGTTTCAGAAGTGGTAGAGGATGTGTGGATCAGGTGTTTGCTTTGAAGAATGTATGTGAGAAATACTTAGAAAAGCAAATGGATTTGTATGTAGCATTTATGGATCTGGAGAAGGCATATGATAGAGATGATAGAGATGCTCTGTGGAAGGTATTAAGAATATATGGTGTGGGAGGCAAGTTGTTAGAAGCAGTGAAAAGTTTTTATCGAGGATGTAAGGCATGTGTACGTGTAGGAAGAGAGGAAAGTGATTGGTTCTCAGTGAATGTAGGTTTGCGGCAGGGGTGTGTGATGTCTCCATGGTTGTTTAATTTGTTTATGGATGGGGTTGTTAGGGAGGTAAATGCAAGAGTCCTGGAAAGAGGGGCAAGTATGAAGTCTGTTGGGGATGAGAGAGCTTGGGAAGTGAGTCAGTTGTTGTTCGCTGATGATACAGCGCTGGTGGCTGATTCATGTGAGAAACTGCAGAAGCTGGTGACTGAGTTTGGTAAAGTGTGTGGAAGAAGAAAGTTAAGAGTAAATGTGAATAAGAGCAAGGTTATTAGGTACAGTAGGGTTGAGGGTCAAGTCAATTGGGAGGTGAGTTTGAATGGAGAAAAACTGGAGGAAGTGAAGTGTTTTAGATATCTGGGAGTGGATCTGTCAGCGGATGGAACCATGGAAGCGGAAGTGGATCATAGGGTGGGGGAGGGGGCGAAAATTTTGGGAGCCTTGAAAAATGTGTGGAAGTCGAGAACATTATCTCGGAAAGCAAAAATGGGTATGTTTGAAGGAATAGTGGTTCCAACAATGTTGTATGGTTGCGAGGCGTGGGCTATGGATAGAGTTGTGCGCAGGAGGATGGATGTGCTGGAAATGAGATGTTTGAGGACAATGTGTGGTGTGAGGTGGTTTGATCGAGTAAGTAACGTAAGGGTAAGAGAGATGTGTGGAAATAAAAAGAGCGTG
>NC_092226.1:60491155-60496155 GCF_036320965.1 Panulirus ornatus
CGCGGGAGACAGCGACAAAGCAAATATAAAAAAAAAAAAAATATATATATATATATATATATATATATATATATATATATATATATATATATATATATATATATATATATATATATATACATATAGATATATAGATATATTATCCCTGGGAATAGGGGAGAAAGAATACTTCCAAGGCTTTCCTCACGTGTCGTACAAGGCGATTAGAGGGGACGGGAGAGGGGGGACAGAAATCCTCCCCTCCTTGTATTTTAACTTTCTAAAATGGGAAACCAAAGGAGTCACGCGAGGAGTGCTCATCCTCCTCGAAGGCTCAGATTGATGTGTCTAAATGTGTGTGGCTGTAACCAAGATGTGAAAAAGGAGAGATAGGTAGCATGTTTGAGGAAAGGAACCTGGATGTTTTGGCTCTGAGTGAAAAGAACGTCAAATGTAAAGGGGAAGAGTGGTTTAGGAATGTCTTGGGAGTAAAGTCAGGGGTTAGTGAGAGGACAAGAACAAGGGAATGAGCATTACTCCTGAAAAAGGAGTTGTGGGAGTATGTGATAGAATGTAAGAAAGTAAATTCTAGATTAATATGGGTAAAACTGAAAGTTAATGGAGAAAGATGGGTGATTATTGGTGCATATGCACCTGTGCATGAAAAAAAGGATCATGAGAGGTGAGTGTTTTGGGAGCAGCTGAATGAGTGTGTTAGTGGTTTTGATGCACAAGACCGGGTCATAGTGATGGGTGATTTGAATGCAAAGGTGAGTAATGTGGCAGTTGAGGGAATAATTGGTATACATGGGGTGTTCAGTGTTGTAAATGGAAACGGTAAAGAGCCTGTAGATTTATGTGCTGAAAAGGACTGGTGATTGGGAATACCTGGCTTAAAAAGCGAGATATATATAAGTATACGTATGTAAGTAGGAGAGATGGCCAGAGAGAGTTATTGGATTACGTGTTAATTGACAGGCGCGCGAAAGAGAGACTTTTGGATGTTAATGTGCTGAGAGGTGCAACTGGAGGGAGGTCTGATCATAACCTTGTGAAGGAGAATGTGAAGATTTGTATATATTAAAATATATATATATACACATTATATATTATATTCTGCTTTGTCTGTCTCCCGCTTTTGCGAGGTAGTGCAAGGAAATAGACGAAAGATATTGCCTAACCCAGCCCCATACACATGTATATACATACACGTCCCCACATGCAAATATACATACCCATATATCTCAATGCACACATATATATACACACACAGGCATATACATATATATACATGCACACAATTCACACTGTCTGCCTTTATTCATTCCCATCGCCACCTCGCCACACATGGAATAACATCCCCCTCCACCCTCATGTGTGCGAGGAAGCGCTAGGAAAAGACAACAAAGGCCCCATTCGTTAACACTCAGTCTTTAGCTGTCATGCAATAATGCCCGAAACCACAGCTCCCTTTCCACATTCAGACCCCACACAAGTTTCCATGGTTTACCCCAGACGCTTCACATGCCCTGGTTCAATCCATTGACAGCAAGTCGATCCCGGTATTCCATATCGATCAAATTCACTCTATTCCTCGCCCGCCTTTCATCATCCTGCATGTTCGGGCCCCGATCACTCAAAATCTTTTTCACTCCATCTTTCCACCTCCAATTTGGTCTCCCACTTGTCATCGTTCCCTCCACCTACGACACATATATCCTCTTGGTCAATCTTTCCTCACTCATTCTCTCCATGTGCCCAAACCATTTCAAAACACCCTCCTCTGCTCTCTTAACCACGCTTTTCTTATTTCCACACCTAACATTACCCTAACATTACTTACTCGATCAAACCACCTCACACCACATATTGTCCTCAAACATCTCATTTCCAGCACATCCACCCTCCTGCGCACAACTCTATCCATAGCCCACGCCTCGCAATCATACAACATTTTTGGAACCACTATTCCTTCAAACATAGCCATTTCTACTTTCGGAGATAATGTTCTCGACTTCCACACATTCATCAAGGCTCCCAGGATTTTCGCCCCCTCCCCCACCCTATGATCCACTTCCGCTTCCATGTTTCCATCCGCTGCCAGGTCCACTCCCAGACATCTAAAAAACTTTCCTTTATCCAGTTTTTCTCCATTCAAACTTACCTCTCAATTGACTTAACCCTCAACCCTAGTGTACCTAATAACCTTGCTGTTATTCACATTTACTCTTAGCTTTCTTCTTTCACACACTTTACCAAACTCAATCACGAGCTCCTGCAGTTTCTCACATGAATCAGCCACCAGCGATGTATGATCAGCAAACAACAACTGACTCACTTCCCAAGCTCTCTCATCTACAAGAGACTGCTTACTTGCCCATCTTGCCAAAACTCTTGCATTCACCTCCCTAACAACCCCATCCATAAACAAATTAAACAACCATGGAGACATCACACACCCCTGCCGCAAACCTACATTCACTGAGAACCAATCACTTTCCTCTCTTCCTACACGTACACATGCCTTACATCCTTGATAAAAACTTTTCACTGCTTCTAACAACTTGCCTCCCACACCATATATTCTTAATACCTTCAACAGAACATCTCTATCAACTCTATCATATGCCTTCTCCAGATCCATAAATGCGACATACAAATCCATTTGTTTTTCTAAGTATTTCTCAAATACATTCTTCAAAGCAAACACCTGATCCACACATCCTCTACCACTTCTGAAACCACACTGCTCTTCCCCAATCTGATTCTATGTAAATGCCTTCACCCTCTCAATCAATACCCTCCCATATAATTTACCAGGAATACTCAACAAACTTATATCTCTGCAATTTGAGCACTCACTCTTATCCCCTTTGCATTTGTACAATGGCACTATGCACTCATTCCGCCAATCCTCAGGCACCTCACCATGAGTCATACATACATTAAATAACCTTACCAACCAGTCAATAATACAGTCACCCCCTTTTTTCATAAATTCCACTGCAATACCATCCAAACCCTGCTGCCTTGCCGGCTTTCATCTTCCGCAAAGCTTTTACTACCTCTTCTCTGTTTACCAAATCATTTTCCCTAACCCTCTCACTTTGCACACCACCTCGACCAAAACACCCTATATCTGCCACTCTATCATCAAACACATTCAACAAACCTTCAAAATACTCACCCCGTCTCCTTCTCACATCACCACTACTAGTTATCACCTCCCCATTTGCGCCCTTCACTGAAGTTCCCATTTGCTCCCTTGTCTTACGCACTTTATTTACCTCTTTCCAGAACATCTTTTTATTTTCCCTAAATCTAATGATACTCTCTCACCCCAACTCTCATTTGCCCTCTTTTTCACCTCTTGCACCTTTCTCTTGACCTCCTGTCTCTTTCTTTTATACATATCCCACTCAATTGCATTTTTTCCCTGCAAAAATCGTCCAAATGCCTCTCTCTTCTCTTTCTCTAATAATCTTACTTCTTCATCTCACCACTCACTACCCTTTCTAATCAACCCAACTCCCACTCTTCTCATGCCACAAGCATCTTTTGAGCAATCCATCACTGATTCCCTAAATACATCCCATTCCTCCCCACTCCCCTTACTTCCATTGTTCTCACCTTTTTCCATTCTGTACTCAGTCTCTCCTGGTACTTCCTCACATAAGTCTCCTTCCCAAGCTCACTTACTCTCACCACTCTCTTCACCCCAACAGTCACTCTATATATATATATATATATATATATATATATATATCATACAAAGCTCCATCAGCCAGGATCGAACCTGGGACCCCTTGTGCAAGAGGCAGGCATGCTAACCGCTAGGCTAAGGGACTGTATAATAGGAAACAACTATTCGAAATACTAAGTACTCGAATACCCTTCGTCTCACAATGGTGAGGAACGGGGTCTATCGGTTGTTTCCGGACAGAACATATAGCCAGCTGATAGCGTTTTACCGAACCTGACTGTACAACGCGGAGTTATATGAATACGAATAAAGTGTATATGAACGCGCACCTTCATAGAACATACAAAGCTCCATCAGCCAGGATCGAACCTGGGACCCCTCGTGCAAGAGGCAGCCATGCTAACCGCTAGCCTAAGGGACTGTATAATAGGAAACAACTATTCGAAATACTAAGTACTCGAATACCCTTCGTCTCACAATGGTGAGCAACGGGGTCTATCGGTTGTTTCCGAACAGAACACATAGCCAGCTGATAGCGTTTTTCCGAGCCTGACTGTACAACGCGGAGTTATATGAATACAAATAAAGTGTATATGAACGCGCACCTTCATAGAATATACAAAGCTCCGTCAGCCAGGATCGAACCTGGGACACTTGTGCAAGAGGCAGGCATGCTAACCGCTAGGCTAAGGGACTGTATAATAGGAAACAACTATTCGAAATACTAAGTACTCGAATACCCTTCGTCTCACAATGGTGAGCAACGGGGTCTATCGGTTGTTTCCGAACAGAACACATAGCCAGCTGATAGCGTTTTACCGAACCTGACTGCACAACGCGGAGTTATATGATTACGAATAAAGTATATATATATATATATATATATATATATATATATATATATATATATATATATATATATATATATATATATATATATATATATATATATATATATATATATATATATATATATATATATATATAAAATATATATATATATATAATATATATATATATATATATATATATATATATATATATATATATATATATATATGTATATATATATAAGTATATATATAAGTATGTATATATAATTTTCCAAAAGAAGGAACAGAGAAGAGGGCCAGGTGAGGATATTCCCTCAAAGGCCCAGTCCTCTGTTCTTAACGCTTCCTCGCTATCGCGGGAAATAGCGAATAGTATGAAAAAAAAAAAGAAAAAAAAAATATATATATATATATATATATATATATATATATATATATATATATATATATATATATATATATATTATCATTTTATATATTTATAT
>NC_092226.1:60498655-60583982 GCF_036320965.1 Panulirus ornatus
GAAGCGTGGGAGATGTGTTGATTAGAAAGGGTAGTGAGTGGTGGGATGAAGAAGTAAGATTATTAGTGAAAGAAAAGAGAGAGGCATTTGGACGATTTTTGCAGGAAAATAAATGCAAATGAGTGGGGGATGTATAGAAGAAAGAAGCAGGTCAAGAGGAAGGTGCAAGAGGTGAAATAGTGGGATAATAAGAGTTGCGGTGAGAGAGTATAATTGAATTCTAGGGAGAATAAAAAGATGTTTTAGAAAGAGGTAAATAAAGTTCGCAAGACAAGGGAGCAAATGGGAACTTCAGTGAAGGGGGCAAATGGGGAGGTGATAACAAGTAGCGGTGATGTGAGAAGATGGATTGAGTATTTTGAAGGTTTGTTGAATGTGTTTCATGATAGAGTGGAAGATATAGGGTGTTTTGGTCGAGGTGGTGTGCAAAGTGAGAGGGATAGGGAAACTGATTTGGTAAACAGAGAGGAGGTAGTAAAAGCGTTGCGGAAGATGAAAGCCAGCAAGGCAGCAGGTTTGGATGGTATTGCAGTAGAATTTATTAAAAAAGGGGGTGACTGTATTATTGACTGGTTGGTTTCAGTTTTCTAAATTATTTCTTACATTTTTCATATGTATATAAATATATATATGTGTGTATATGTGTGTATGTGTGTATATATATATATATATATATATATATATATATATATATATATATATATATATATATATATATATATATATATATATATATATATATATATATATATATATATATATATATATATATATATATATATATATATATATATATATATATATATATATATATATATATATATATATATATATATATATATATATATATATATATATATATATATATATATATATATCTATATCTATATATATATATATATATATATATATATATATATATATATATATATATATATATATATATATATATATATATATATATATATATATATATATATATATATATATATATATATATATATATATATATATATATTATCCCTGGGGATAGTGGTGAAAGAATACTTCCCACGCATTCCTCACGTGTCGTACAAGGCGACTAGTTGGGACGGGAGAGGGGGACAGAAATCTTCACCTCCTTGTATTTTAACTTTCTAAAAGATGGGAAACAGAAGGAGTCGCGCGGGGAGTGCTTATCCTCCTCGTAGACTCAGACTGGGGTGTCTAAATGTGTGTGGATGTAACCAAGATGTGAAAAAAGGAGAGATAGGTAGTATGTTTGAGGAAAGGAACCTGGATGTTTTGGCTCAGAGTGAAACGAACCTCAAGGGTAAAGGGGAAGAGTGGTTTGGGAATGTCTTGGAAGTAAAGTCAGGGGTTAGTGAGAGGACAAGAGCAAGGGAAGGAGTAGCAGTACTCCTAAAAGAGGAGTTGTGGGAGTATGTGATAGATTGTAAGAAAGTAAATTCTCGATTAATATGGGTGAAACGGAAAGTCGATGGAGAGAGATGGGTGATTATTGGTGCATATGCACCTGGGCATGAGAGGAAAGATCATGAGAGGCAAGAGTTTTGGGAGCAACTGAATGAGTGTGTTACTGGTTTTGGTGCACAATACCGGGTTATAGTGATGGGTGATTTGAATGGAAAGGTGAGTAATGTGGCAGTTGAGGGAATAATTGGTATACATGGGGTGTTCAGTGTTGTAAATGGAAATGGTGAAGAGCTTGTAGATTTATGTGATGAAAAAGGACTGGTGATTGGGAATACCTGGTTTAAAAAGCGAGATTAAATAAGTATACGTATGTAAATAGGAGAGATGGCCAGAGAGCGTTATTGGTTTACGTGTTAATTGATAGGCGCGCGAAAGAGAAACTTTTGGATGTTAATGTGCTGAGAGGTGTAACTGGAGGGATGTCTGATCATTATCTTGTGGAGGCTAAGGTGAACATTTGTATGAGTTTTCAGAAAAGAAGAGTGAATGTTGGGGTGAAGAGGGTGGTGAGAGTAAGTGAGCTTGGGAAGGAGACTTGTGTGAGGAAGTACCAGGAGAGACTAAGTACAGAATGGAAAAAGATGAGAGCAATGGAAGTAAGGGGAGTGGGGGAGGAATGGGATGTATTTAGGGAATCAGTGATGGATTGCGCAAAAGATGCTTGTAGCATGAGAAGCGTAGGAGGTGGATTGATTAGAAAGGGTAGTGAGTGGTGGGATGAAGAAGTAATATAATTAGTGAAAGAGAAGAGAGAGGCATTTGGACGATTTTTGCAGGGAAAAATGCAATTGAATGGGAGATGTATAAAAGAAAGAGACAGGAGGTCAAGAGAAAGGTGCAATAGGTGAAAAAGAGGGCAAATGAGAGTTGGTGTGAGAGAGTATCATTAAATTTTAGGGAGAATAAAGAGATGTTCTGGAAGGAGGTAAATAAAGTGCGTAAGACAAGGGAGCAAATGGGAACTTCAGTGAAGGGCGCAAATGGGGAGGTGATAACAAGTAGTGGTGATTTGAGAAGGAGATGGAGTGAGTATTTTGAATGTTTGTTGAATGTGTTTGATGATAGAGTGGCAGATATAGGGTGTTTTGGTCGAGGTGGTGTGCAAAGTGAGAGGGTTAGGGAAAATGATTTGGTAAACAGAGAAGAGTTAGCCGGCAAGGCAGCGGGTTTGGATGGTATTGCAGTGGAATCTATTAAAAAAGGGGGTGACTGTATTGTTGACTGGTTGGTAAGGTTATTTAATGTATGTATGACTGATGATGAGATCCCTGAGGATTGGCGGAATGCGTGCATAGTGCCATTGTACAAAGGCAAAGGATATAAGAGTGAGTGCTCATATAACAGAGGTATAAGTTTGTTGAGTATTCCTGGTAAAATATATGGGAGGGTATTGATTGAGAGGGTGAAGGCATGTACAGAGCATCAGATTGGGGAAGAACAGTGTGGTTTCAGAAGTGGTAGAGGATGTGTGGATCAGGTGTTTGCTTTGAAGAATGTATGTGAGAAATACTTAGAAAAGCAAATGGATTTGTATGTAGCATTTATGGATCTGGAGAAGGCATATGATAGAGTTGATAGAGATGCTCTGTGGAAGGTATTAAGAATATATCGTGTGGGTGGCAAGTTGTTAGAAGCAGTGAAAAGATTTTATCGAGGATGTAAGGTATGTGTACGTGTAGGAAGAGAGGAGAGTGATTGGTTCTCATTGAATGTAAGTTTGCGGCAGGGATGTGTGATGTCTCCATGGTTGTTTAATTTGTTTATGGATGGGGTTGTTAGGGAGGTGAATGCAAGAGTTTTGGAAAGAGGGGCAAGTATGAATTCTGTTGGGGATGAGAGAGCTTGGGAAGTGAGTCAGTTATTGTTCGCTGATGATACAGCGCTGGTGGCTGATTCATGTGAGAAACTGCAGAAGCTGGTGACTAAGTTTGGTAAAGTGTGTGAAAGAAGAAAGTTAAGAGTAAATGTGAATACGAGCAAGGTATTTAGGTACAGTAGGGTTGAGGGTCAAGTCAATTGGGAGGTAAGTTTGAATGGAGAAAAACTGCAGGAAGTAAAGTGTTTTAGATATCTGGGAGTAGATCTGGCAGCGGATGGAACCATGGAAGCGGAAGTGGATCATAGGGTGGGGGAGGGGGCGAAAATCCTGGGGGCCTTGAAGAATGTGTGGAAGTCGAGAACATTATCTCGGAAAGCAAAAATGGGTATGTTTGAAGGAATAGTGGTTCCAGCAATGTTGTATGGTTGCGAGGCGTGGGCTATGGATAGAGTTGTTCACAGGAGGATGGATGTGCTGGAAATGAGATGTTTGAGGACAATGTGTGGTGTGAGGTGGTTTGATCGAGTAAGTAACGTAAGGGTAAGAGAGATGTGTGGAAATATAAAGAGCGTGGTTGAGAGAGCAGAAGAGGGTGTTTTGAAATTGTTTGGGCACATGGAGAGAATGAGTGAGGAAAGATTGACCAAGAGGATATATGTGTCGGAGGTGGAGGGAACGAGGAGAAGTGGGAGACCAAATTGGAGATGGAAAGATGGAGTGAAAAAGATTTTGTGTGATCGGGGCCTGAACATGCAGGAGGGTGAAAGGAGGGCAAGGAATAGAGTGAATTGGATCGATGTGGTATACCGGTGTTGACGTACTGTCAGTGGAGTGAATCAGGGCATGTGAAGCGTCTGGGGTAAACCATGGAAAGCTGTGTAGGTATGTATATTTGCGTGTGTTGACGTGTATGTCTATACATGTGTATGGGGGTGGGTTGGGGCATTTCTTTCGTCTGTTTCCTTGCGCTACCTCGCAAACGCTGGAGACAGCGACGAAGCAAAAAAAAAGAGAAAAAAAAATATATATATATATATACATATATCTGGGTTTAAGGGGTAATGAATACCTCCCACGCATTCCTCACGTGTAGTAGAAGGCGGCTAAAGGGGACGGGAGGGGGGAGCTACAAACCCTCCCCTCCTTGCATCTTAACTTTCTAAATGGAGAAACAGTAGAAAGAGTCAAGCAGGGATGCTCATCCTCCTCGAAGACTCAGATTGGGGTATCTAGATGTGTGTGGATGTAAACAAGATGAGAAAAATGGAGAGATAGGTAGTAGTTTGAGGAAAGGAACCTGGATGTTTTGGCTCTGAGTGAAACGAAACTCAAGGGTAAAGGGGAAGAGTGGCTTTAAAATGTTTTGGGAGCATAGACAGGGGTTGGTGAGAGGACAAGAGCAAGGGAATGAGTAGCACTACTCTTGAAACAGGAGTGGTGGAGGTATGTGACAGAGTGTAAGAAAGTAAACTCTAGATTGATGAGGGTAGAACTGAAAGTGGATGGAGAGAGATGGGTGATTATTGATGCATATGTACGTGGGCTTGAGAAGAAAGATCATGAGAGGCAAGTGTTTTGGGAGCAGCTGAGTGAGTGTGTTAGTAGTTTTGATGCACGAGACCGGGTTATAGTGATGGGTGATTTGAATTCAAAGGTGAGTAATGTGGCAGTTGAGGGAACAATAGGACTACATGAGGTGTTCAGTGTTGTAAATGGAAATAGTGAAGAAGATGTAGATTTGTGTGCTGAAAACGGATAGGGGATTGGGAGTTCCTGGTTTAGAAATATGAGATATTCAAAAGTATATGTTCGTAAGTAGGAGAGATGGATAAAGAGTGTTACTGCATTATGTGTTAATTGATAGGCGTGCGGAAAAGAGACTTTTGGTTATAATGTGCTGAAAGGTGCAACTAAAGGGATGTCTGATCATTATCTTGTGAAGGCGAAGGTGAATATATATAGAGGTTTTCAGAAAAGAAGAGAGAATGTTGGGGTGAAGAGAGTGGTGAGAGTAAGTGAGCTTGGGAAGGAGAATTGTGTGAGTAAGTACCAGGAGAGATTGAGTGCAAGATGATAAAAGGTGAGAGCAAAGGATGTAATTGAAGTGGGGTAGGAATGGGGTGTATTTAGGGAAGAAGTGATAGCTTGCGCAAGAGATGCTTGAGGCATGAGAAGCGTAGGAGTTGGGCAGATTAGAAAGAGTAGTGAGTGGTGGGATGAAGGCGTAAGATTATTAGTGAAAGAGAAGAGAGAGGCATTTGGACGAGTTTTGCTGGGAAATAGTAGAAATGACTGGGAGATGTATAAAAGAAAGAGGCAGGAGGTCAAGAGTAAGGTGCAAGAGGTCAAAAAGAGTTCAAATGAAAGTTAGGGTGAGAGAGAATCAACAAATTTTAGGAAGAATAAACGATTTTTTGGAAGGAGGTAAATAACGTGCATAAGACAAGAGAACAATTTGGAACATCGATGAAGGGGGCTAATGGGAAGGTGATAACAAGTAGTGGTGATTTGAGAAGGAGATGGAGTGAGTATTTTGAAGGTTTTTTGAATGTGTTTGATGATAGAGTTGCAGATATAGGGTGTTTTGGTCGAGGTGGTGTGCGAGGTGAGAGAGTCAAGGACATGATTTGGTGAACAGAGGAAAAGTAATGAAAGCTTTGCGGAAGATGGAAGATTGTACGGCAGCGAGTTTAGATGGTACTGCAGAGGAATCTATCAAAAACGTGGGTGACTGTGTTGTTGACTGGTTGGTAAGGATATGCAATGTTCGTATCACTGATGGTGAGATGCCTGAGGATTGGCGGAATGCATGCATAGTGCCATTATACGAAGGCAAAGGGGGATAAAGATGAGTGCAAAATTACAGAGATATAACTTTCTTGAGCATTCCTGGAAATTATATGGGAGGATATTGATTGAGAGTGTGAAGGCATGTACAGAGCATCAGATTGGGGAAGAGCAGTGTGGTTTCAGAAGTGGTAGAGGATGTGTGGATCAGGTGTTTGCTTTGAAAAATGTATGTGAGAAATACTTAGAAAAGGAAATGAATTTTATGTAGCTCTTATGGATCTGGAGAATTCATGTGATAGAGTTGATAGAGATGCTCTGTGGAAGGTATTAAGAATATTTGATGTGGGAGGCAAGCTGTTAGAAGCAGTGAAAAGTTTTCATCGTGGATGTAAGGCATGTGTACGAGTAGGAAGAGAGGAAAGTGATTGGTTCTCAGTGAATGTCGGTTTTCGGCAGGGGTGCGTGATTTCTCCATGTTTGTTTAATGTGTTTACTGATGGTGTTGATAGGGAGGTGAATGCAAGAGTTTTGGTGAGAGGGGCAAGTATGCAGTCTGTTGTGGATGAGAGAGCTTGGGAAGTGAGTCAGTTGTTGTTCGCTAATGATACAGCGCTGGTGGCTGATTCATGTGAGAAACTGCAGAAGCTGTTAAAGTGTGTGAATAAAGAGAGCTGAGAGTAAATGCGAATAAGAGTAAGGTTATTAGGTACAGTAGGGTTGAGGGACAAGTCAACTGGGAGGTAAGTTTGAATGGAAACAAACTGGAGGAAGTGAAGTGTTTTATGTATCTGCTTATGGATTTGGCAGTGGATGGAATTATTGAAACGGAAGTGAGTCACAGGTTGGGGGAGGGGGCAAAAGTTCTGGGAGCTTTGAAAAATGTGCGGAAGGCGAGAACAATATCTTGGAAAGCAAAAATGGCTATATTTGAAGGAATAGTGGTTCCATCAATGTTAAATGGTTTCTGGGCGTGGTCTATAGATATAGTTTTGCCGAGGTGGCTATATTGGTTGAAAATGAGATGTTTGATGATATTATGTGGTGTGAGGTGGTTTGATCGAGTCAGTAATGAAAGGGTAAGAGAGATGTGTGGTAATAAAAAGAGTGTTGTTGAGAGGGCAAAAGAGGGTGTTTTGAAATGTTTTTGTCACATGGAGAGAATGAGTGAGGAAAGATTGACCAAGAGGATATATGTGTCGGAGGTGGAGGGAACGAGGAGAAGTGGGAGACCAAATTGGAGATGGAAAGATGGAGTGAAAAAGATTTTGTGTGATCGGGGCCTGAACATGCAGGAGGGTGAAGGAGGGCAAGGAATAGAGTGAATTGGATCGATGTGGTATACCGGTGTTGACGTACTGTCAGTGGAGTGAATCAGGGCATGTGAAGCGTCTGGGGTAAACCATGGAAAGCTGTGTAGGTATGTATATTTGCGTGTGTTGACGTGTATGTCTATACATGTGTATGGGGGTGGGTTGGGGCATTTCTTTCGTCTGTTTCCTTGCGCTACCTCGCAAACGCTGGAGACAGCGACGAAGCAAAAAAAAAGAGAAAAAAATGTATATATATAATATATATACATATATCTGGGTTTAAGGGGTAATGAATACCTCCCACGCATTCCTCACGTGTCGTAGAAGGCGGCTAAAGGGGACGGGAGGGTGGAGCTACAAACCCTCCCCTCCTTGCATCTTAACTTTCTAAATGGAGAAACAGTAGAAAGAGTCAAGCAGGGATGCTCATCCTCCTCGAAGACTCAGATTGGGGTATCTAGATGTGTGTGGATGTAAACAAGATGAGAAAAATGGAGAGATAGGTAGTAGTTTGAGTAAAGGAACCTGGATGTTTTGGCTCTGAGTGAAACGAAACTCAAGGGTAAAGGGGAAGAGTGGCTTTAAAATGTTTTGGGAGCATAGACAGGGGTTGGTGAGAGGACAAGAGCAAGGGAATGAGTAGCACTACTCTTGAAACAGGAGTGGTTGAGGTATGTGACAGAGTGTAAGAAAGTAAACTCTAGATTGATGAGGGTAGAACTGAAAGTGGATGGAGAGAGATGGGTGATTATTGATGCATATGTACGTGGGCTTGAGAAGAAAGATCATGAGAGGCAAGTGTTTTGGGAGCAGCTGAGTGAGTGTGTTAGTAGTTTTGATGCACGAGACCGGGTTATAGTGATGGGTGATTTGAATTCAAAGGTGAGTAATGTGGCAGTTGAGGGAACAATAGGACTACATGAGGTGTTCAGTGTTGTAAATGGAAATAGTGAAGAAGATGTAGATTTGTGTGCTGAAAACGGATAGGGGATTGGGAGTTCCTGGTTTAGAAATATGAGATATTCAAAAGTATATGTTCGTAAGTAGGAGAGATGGATAAAGAGTGTTACTGCATTATGTGTTAATTGATAGGCGTGCGGAAAAGAGACTTTTGGTTATAATGTGCTGAAAGGTGCAACTAAAGGGATGTCTGATCATTATCTTGTGAAGGCGAAGGTGAATATATATAGAGGTTTTCAGAAAAGAAGAGAGAATGTTGGGGTGAAGAGAGTGGTGAGAGTAAGTGAGCTTGGGAAGGAGAATTGTGTGAGTAAGTACCAGGAGAGATTGAGTGCAAGATGATAAAAGGTGAGAGCAAAGGATGTAATTGAAGTGGGGTAGGAATGGGGTGTATTTAGGGAAGAAGTGATAGCTTGCGCAAGAGATGCTTAAGGCATGAGAAGCGTAGGAGTTGGGCAGATTAGAAAGAGTAGTGAGTGGTGGGATGAAGGCGTAAGATTATTAGTGAAAGAGAAGAGAGAGGCATTTGGACGAGTTTTGCTGGGAAATAGTAGAAATGACTGGGAGATGTATAAAAGAAAGAGGCAGGAGGTCAAGAGTAAGGTGCAAGAGGTGAAAAAGAGTTCAAATGAAAGTTAGGGTGAGAGAGAATCAACAAATTTTAGGAAGAATAAACGATTTTTTGGAAGGAGGTAAATAACGTGCATAAGACAAGAGAACAATTTGGAACATCGATGAAGGGGGCTAATGGGAAGGTGATAACAAGTAGTGGTGATTTGAGAAGGAGATGGAGTGAGTATTTTGAAGGTTTTTTGAATGTGTTTGATGATAGAGTTGCAGATATAGGGTGTTTTGGTCGAGGTGGTGTGCGAGGTGAGAGAGTCAAGGACATGATTTGGTGAACAGAGGAAAAGTAATGAAAGCTTTGCGGAAGATGGAAGATTGTACGGCAGCGAGTTTAGATGGTACTGCAGAGGAATCTATCAAAAACGTGGGTGACTGTGTTGTTGACTGGTTGGTAAGGATATGCAATGTTCGTATCACTGATGGTGAGATGCCTGAGGATTGGCGGAATGCATGCATAGTGCCATTATACGAAGGCAAAGGGGGATAAAGATGAGTGCAAAATTACAGAGATATAACTTTCTTGAGCATTCCTGGAAATTATATGGGAGGATATTGATTGAGAGTGTGAAGGCATGTACAGAGCATCAGATTGGGGAAAAGCAGTGTGGTTTCAGAAGTGGTAGAGGATGTGTGGATCAGGTGTTTGCTTTGAAAAATGTATGTGAGAAATACTTAGAAAAGGAAATGAATTTTATGTAGCTCTTATGGATCTGGAGAATTCATGTGATAGAGTTGATAGAGATGCTCTGTGGAAGGTATTAAGAATATTTGATGTGGGAGGCAAGCTGTTAGAAGCAGTGAAAAGTTTTCATCGTGGATGTAAGGCATGTGTACGAGTAGGAAGAGAGGAAAGTGATTGGTTCTCAGTGAATGTCGGTTTTCGGCAGGGGTGCGTGATTTCTCCATGTTTGTTTAATGTGTTTACTGATGGTGTTGATAGGGAGGTGAATGCAAGAGTTTTGGTGAGAGGGGCAAGTATGCAGTCTGTTGTGGATGAGAAAGCTTGGGAAGTGAGTCAGTTGTTGTTCGCTAATGATACAGCGCTGGTGGCTGATTCATGTGAGAAACTGCAGAAGCTGTTAACGTGTGTGAATAAAGAGAGCTGAGAGTAAATGCGAATAAGAGTAAGGTTATTAGGTACAGTAGGGTTGAGGGACAAGTCAACTGGGAGGTAAGTTTGAATGGAAACAAACTGGAGGAAGTGAAGTGTTTTATGTATCTGCTTATGGATTTGGCAGTGGATGGAATTATTGAAACGGAAGTGAGTCACAGGTTGGGGGAGGGGGCAAAAGTTCTGGGAGCTTTGAAAAATGTGCGGAAGGCGAGAACAATATCTTGGAAAGCAAAAATGGCTATATTTGAAGGAATAGTGGTTCCATCAATGTTAAATGGTTTCTGGGCGTGGTCTATAGATATAGTTTTGCCGAGGTGGCTATATTGGTTGAAAATGAGATGTTTGATGATATTATGTGGTGTGAGGTGGTTTGATCGAGTCAGTAATGAAAGGGTAAGAGAGATGTGTGGTAATAAAAAGAGTGTTGTTGAGAGGGCAAAAGAGGGTGTTTTGAAATGGTTTTGTCACATGGAGAGAATGAGTGAAGAAAGATTGACAAAGAGGATATATGTGTCAGAGGTGGAAGGAACGGGGAGAAGTGGAAGACGGAGTGAAAAAGATTTTGAGTGATAGGGGCCTGAACATGCAGGAGGGTGATAGGCGTGCAAGGAATAGAGTGAATTGGAACGATGTGGTATACTGGGGATGACGTGCTGTCAACGGATTGAACCAGTGTATGTGAAGCGTCTGGGGTAAACAATGGAAAGTTTTGTGGGGCCCGGATGTGGAAAGTGAGCTCTGGTTTCGGTGCATTATAACTGACCGTTAGAGACTGAGTGTGAAGGAATGTGGCCTTCGTTGTCTTTTACTAGCGCTACTCCGCACGCATGCGGGGGGGAGGGGTTGTCATTCCAAGTGTGGCGGTGTTGCGACGAGAATGAATAAAGGCAGCAAGTATGAATTATGTACATGTGTGTATATATATGTCTCTGTATGTATATACAAGTATACGTTGAAATGTATAGGCCATTCTTTCGTCTGTTTCCTTGCGCTACCTCGCTGAGGCGGGAGACAGCGACAAAGTACAATAAACTAAGAGAAAAGGTTTTATATATATATATATATATATATATATATATATATATATATATATATATATATATATATATATATATATATATATATATATATATATATATATATATCTTTCATACTATTCGCCATTTCCCGCGATAGCAAGGTAGCGTTAAGAACAAAGGACTGGGCCTTTGAGGGAATATCCTCACCTGTCCCCCTTCTCTGTTCCTTCTTTGGAAAATTAACAAGCAACCCCTCGGGGTGCATGAACTCTTCAAATGATGGGCCTCTTCAAACACAGGCAGAAATTTGAAAATGTATAAAGTATACATGTGTTCAGCACCTTCCCAGAACATGCATGTGATCTCTTCCTGTTATGGTGATCTATGGATGACAGAAGATTTACACTTTTTCTGCATGCCAATTAAAGCTGCAAGTGATATACTGTAACTACGCACGCTGCTAGGAAGCAAGGACCTTTTCAAATGAGATGGGAAATTTGAGAACACTTATAAACATATTCTGCACTTTCCCAGAAAAATTATATGTGCAGAGTCAGCTCTTAATGGGCTAAGCTTTGTATTGTGTCCTCAAATAAAAATTTCACCATAAATATCAGTTCTAAACCTTGATGTATAACTTTCATATAGATATCTTTATTGAACATAAAATTCCTTGACAAGTTTCAAAGAGGGTATCGAAATCTTTGACACATACATGAATAATGATCTAGAGGTGAGAAAATTTTGAATACCTAATGTCATTAAAATCATGTCTATGCACAAAAAATCTGTATAAATGTTATCTCAGCCCAATTCCAACATTAATGAAGTACTACATTCAGCAAACTTTCAATGAAATTACATGCAAATGGAATAGGAAAATCTAAAAATTGATGCATCAAATTTGGGAACAAACTTTATCTCTAAAAGGTAAGCCTAAAAAATTCTTCACCTCTCCAATCCTCTAACAATTCAACTATTCTATTTAGATTCAAATGCTAGTTAGGGGGTCATCTCTAAGGAACTAAAACAAGTTAACAAACCTAAGCCAGGAAAGCTTCATAGTTGATGAATATTTCTGTTAACAAGAATGAACAATCAAGGCCACAGACCACTCACCTAACCCTTAATAGCCAATAGTATGTGATCTCACGTCTTCAAAAAAGTATGGGCGTAGGCCCCTTGTTACTTACCAAGCAATGAGGGCTATAAGTGAACTAATAGTATCTACCCATGGTCTCTGGAAACAAGGCTGAGCTTTGTTCAAACAAGCAATCAATCACTCCCCAATCATTAATGGAATACCTTCCAAGAACATTTTGTGTTATCAAGAACTGTATAATGATCACAAGAATTACTGTCCTTGACTCAAAGTAAAGCTCCAAATAAATAAGAAAAAGTAACCAGGAATATATGTATAGCGGGGGGCTGGAAATCTTCCCCTTTCGTTTTTCTTTTATTTTTTATTTTCCAAAAGAAGGAACTGAGATGGGGGGGGGGGGGGGGGCGGGTGAGGATATTCCCTTGAAGGCCCAGCTCTCTGTTCTTGACACTATCTCGCTAACGCGGGAAATGGCGAATATTATAGTATGAAATATATATACATATATATATATATATATATATATATATATATATATATATATATATATATATATATATATATATATATATATATATATATATATATATATATATATATATATATAGGAGAGAATAAGATCTTGATAAAAGAATATTAATGGCAGCACTGTTCACTGTTGTGTATCATACTGACATTAGAAGAACTTATCCCCAGACGTTACATGGACAAATCTCTTTTCGTATTGTTTTACTCTCACTCTTTACGGATTAGGATTGATCTATACAACCTGCCGACAAAGGGTTGTTGTTGAAGTGAACAGAAATATCTAACAAGAAATGAGAGGTTTAACACCACTCCTCACTCTCTATATGTAAGCCAAATCTCACTATCTACACACATATTTCCCATGCTATGGTCCTCATGTTTCATAGCAAATTTTCTTGAAGTAACATTGATGAAAACCTTATGGAAGGTTATGATATCTGAGGGTAATTTGTAAGTCCCAATATCTATATACATAACATGATTTTGATATGTTTTGTTACACATGATCTGATGTTGCACAGCCCCTGATGGCTATCTTGTCAAAGTCCCACAGTTTTAGCTTTCTTGATTGCCTCTTACATTCTATCCTGACTCTGAAAAAGTTCGACATAAGAGAAGTTTAAGGGGTATACCTCTATCCATACCTTTCTAAAAAATGCCAGTTACAAAACACTCTCTCTTCTTGTAGTGATTTGTTGAATATTTTGATGCTTGGAAATGATAACTGACAGCTTACGTTTTTTGATATTATGTTAGACATGCTTTAAGGATCAGCTGACTTATCAAAATTCAACTTCTCTCTGCAATAATGCATGTCATGGGTTTGGATGATATGTACGTCTGATTTCTCCTTATCTGCCATTGGAAATATGTTTTAAGTCTGTGGAATATTTAAAGGATATTTGAGAGAATGATTAATTAAATTACTTATCTAATAAGAACTGATTCTTGACTTTTTTTCTTGCCTTTTGCGGATATAAAGAATGATTTAAGGGTTTTTCTTTATAGTGATACGATATACTTTTTCACTGATTCCACTTTCCTTATCATATTTTCTTTAACTTATTTTCACATCTTGATCTTGTAGGATACCAAGTAGCCTTGATATAATGTGTGTATTTTCCTTATGCTTCGTTAACTCAATAATTACTTTGGTCATTTAATGGAGTACAATTTCTTTTTAACTTTTTTTCTTCTGTTCAGGAAAATTGTCTCTCGTAAGTGGAAGGTATTTATGTTCGAAGTTTCTCCACATCTCCTCAAGGTTGTCTGTGTCAAGAAGTTTAATCCATTTAACACAGGTCATGTCCTGGTACATTTCATAGAAGTTCCCGAGGTGAAATGAGGAACCATTGCGTTGTTTACTTTAAAATCAAGAAAGATTTTTATTTAGAATCTTTGTGATGTTATGGACTCTGTTGTCTAGCTTTTGTACAACAGAAACTGATGACACTTTAGTATATGGATAAGATCAAGTCTAAAATGCTATTTTTGGTATGCTTTCGAAAATTGTTTAATTTCAATAGCAATATTCATCTATTTTGATACGTTTTCTTTTATGATCACCAATCGAGAAGTCTTAGTTAATGATAATTGGTGAAATCTTTTCGCGGAGAATTTATCCACAACTCTGATTATCATCTTAGGCTCAGCATATATCAGTAATGTAAGTAAATCGTGTCAATATCAGTTTTAATTAGCTTTGATTATATTTGTATTTCACTTCCATACGGAAATCAACACCACTTGCTCAATGCAATCCAAACCTACAAAAAGGTTTATATGTTTCCTGTTATATTTTCTTCTTTACTGAAGAATGGCACTATTATTCGAGGTTACTTTTATTGCCATGAGAGAGGATATGTTTCTGCTTCTAAACTAGAAAACAGCAATGGTTCGTTGTAAGAGGCAGGTTAATTGTGTTGACAAATCCTGAGGTCAGACATCGTTTCTACTAATTATAGTGGCAGGGTCGTCTGCATCCGGCCCGATACCATCATTAGGAATGACCATGTTTGATCTGGCTGGGTCAGCATGAAGCATCCCTTCTCTGTTCTTGCTAAACATTTAGTAGATTGTTTTATCTTGGATCTTCCCTTAACGAGATGAACAAACACTGTCCAGACATAGGTCATCATTTAGCGAGCATGCTGCTGCTACTATTAACATCATTTAATAAATGTATGTAATCTACCTTTTTACTCGTACAGATAACCTCGGCTCCACTGCAAACACAACGTTCTACAGAGGATTTACATCTAACCAAGTAGCCCCATTATCCCAACCTATACATGGTTTCCATGAACTTCCTAGTGAGTTAGTTATACTTTTGTAGGATCTCCTCAGGTCAACCTTGACAACCAATTTTCCAGTTTTGCCTGAACAGCATCAACACCGTTCGTCTGCAGTGTCCCTCACTGTATTCTGTGTCTTGTGTTTCAAGTCCTGCAACTTAGAACCTGGGTCACATAGTCTCCTAGTAATGTTCTTACTGCATACCTCGTGTCTCTTTATATAACTAACCTAAAGAATCCCTTGCAAGGGTGAGACTGATTTCAGCCACCGTTTCATCTTGCCACAACTAAAACTTATTTGCTGCATCTGTTTCCATGTCATTTCTTCCCACCTTGAGCTTCACTAACCACTAACCACTTGGAAGTTTTTCGCCGCTATGTAACGTCTTCTCTACCTTGATCATTGTGGACCTTATGTTTCCTATGTTATTCGTAATCTCTTTTCCTTGTTCCTCAAACTATGCGGTTTGTACTACAGTGTGCCCTGCGTCATCCTCATACACCCTCAACCTACTGATAACACTATCAATTGCTGAATTGTTATTACTTAAACGCTCTTGGCAGCACATTGTATCAATCATGGAAGAAACAAAGGCTCGATTCACTCTTATACCAAAAGAGAAATTCCTTCGCAGGCTCACGGCTGCAATGTGTGCAGGTTTAACGAGCGGCGTACGGCAGCTTGTTCACTGCTTAGAGCGGAGGCGTCTGACATGAGCAGTGCTATGGTCATGGTAGATATGGTGACTAGCATGTGGCAAGGGTATGGTTGGTGGCAAAATTAGTGGCGTAATTTGTGATAGTTGTGACGCAGGTAGTGGCAAAGGTGATGGCGGAATTGGTAGCGTTGTGACACAGGTGGTGGCAGAGGTAGTAGCGGAGTCAATGGAAGAATTGGTGGCACAGTTGGTGGCGGAAGAAGTGGCAGCATTGATGTGGGCAGAGATCGTGGTAAAAAGAAATGGCAGAGGCTGTAATAGAGGGGTTGTATGATGTGCTAGCAGAGGAAGTGGCAGCGGTGTTGGCAGAGGTTATAGAAAAGGTAGTGGTAGCGGCAAAGTATTTGGCAGAGCTGATGACAGAGGAGGTAGCAGGGATGACTGTACTAGTAGTAGCACAGAATGTGGCAGTGGGGGTTGCCGATGTGGTTATAGTGGTGGTGGTGTAGGTGGAGGCGGAAGGGATGACAGAGGTAGTGGCACGGGTGGCTGTAAAGGTGGTGGCAAATAAAGTAGCATAGGCGATGGCAGAGATGGTGGCAGGAGTATTGGTAGCAGTGGTAGTAGGAAAAAGAGTGGCAAATGAAGTGTTTGCCATAGGAGTTGAAGTGGGGTTGACATGGGTGTTGGTAGTGATAGTGGCAAAAGGAATGGCAGGGATTCAAATCAAATTCTTATGGATTCCTTCTCATACAGGCCTCCTTGAGCATGACAAAGCTAATGCTTTAGCCAAATGTCCACTTTGTAAAGGTGATGTTGAAACAGTTATTAGAAAGGAACTAACTGACCTCTTTGAAGCACGAAGACGAATTCAGAGAAGCATAAGTCGAAAGATTTCCATCACAGTGAAATGTGTAAAGTAAAATATGTATATGGAGATTATAATAAGATCAGCAGATTACTTTATGTTGTAACTGCTAGACTAAGGCTAGGCTATAGGTACTACTGGCGCTTTGGCCTATGTAGAGATGTTAATCATGTGAATTGTAAAGCTTGTGGTCAAAGATTTGGACACAAGCTAGGACAGTATGTCTTAAGATTTGAAAAGATATAGCCTTTTAGGAACAAATCTAAACAAACCCTGTAAGAAATGTCAGAACATCTTATCCTTAATAACAAGATACCTAAAATTTGAAGTTTGTGTCCAATTTTTGGATCTGGTCGTAAAACTTACTATAAGAAACCATGTAATGTATGTAATGAAATACCTGCCATGAATTGTATCATCTTATGTAATGTCAACCCACTGCGCTACCGCTCACAGGATGAGCATGGGCGGCACAATAAACTTGCCCGGGTTACCAGCACAAATCAAATCAGAGGTGGTGGCAGAGGTGGCGTCAGAGGTGGTGGCAGAGGTGGCGTCAGAGGTGGTGGCAGAGATGGTGGCAGAGGTGGCGTCAGAGGTGGTGGCAGAGGTGGCGTCAGAGGTGGTGGCAGAGAAGGTGGCAAAGGCGGTAGCAGAGATGGAAACAGGTAGAGATAAAAGTGACAGTAGATGATGGTTTGATCTTCTCTATAAAAAAAACATTTATTGGAAAAGTTTCTATTTCTGATTTATATATTTTTCATAGACGTGATTTCAACCTTTGTTTGATCTCAAAAATCAATACGGACTTGCTTTGCTCCAAGGGGAAACACACTTGCCGAGACTCGAAGTAATCCATCTGCCGGAGGTGAAGTTCTTGTGGGGAAGCAACATGATCTGCAAGCGTGATGTTGACCTTAGTTAGACTTTGAACTTTTGACCCTAAAAGAAATGGGACATTTCTTACAGCAGTGGAAACACACAAGCCAAGTTCTCATGAATTCCAGACAGTGCAACTAAAGCTGTTGCGCGGATATCACCAACAAATGTGCCAAAGATCTTTATCCTTTTGACCTTTAAACCAAAAGGGATTTCTCTAGTCTCAAGGGAACAACGCGTGCTAAGTGAAAACGAAATCCAACCAGCGGAATTATTGTGCAGGAATGAAATCAACTTCAAAATCAACTAATAGGGCAACAGTGCTCTTTGTTCTTGCCCAAAGTACCTTCATATTTCAGCTGAATCACACCATGGGTTTTGCGGGCATCCTGAGGAAATTGAATTGAAGACAAGCGTTCGAACGAAAAAAGCAATTATTACAGGATCTACAAGTGCTTTTGGTGGGCATTAAGTCTAACTTTGTAATTAGTTTGCACCACTGGTTGTCATGATAAAGGAAAAGGACTTCACTTATAGTTATTGACAAAAATATTGTAAAAATGGACTTTGATGTTAAGATACGAGAAAACATTTATAGCCTTGCCATGAGATCACACCAATGTCAGTCTTACGTGAAGGAAAGAACAAAAAGTTGAGCTATCATCAGATGGAATACTGTTTGGGCTCTGTTGATAAGTTCACCCTTAAAAGTGATCTTGTCATAAGGGTGTATCATCCTGATAGGGACTTGGTAGAAGCAGTGTTCTTGCAAAGTCTCATTACAGGATATTACTTGATGCTGGCACAGTAGAGCTGATTTTCTAGTAATGTGGACAACAGTCTTTGATGTATTGTAAAGACAGTGAACCTTCTCCTAACGCCATAGAAATGGGAAGACGAACTTAGACTGCAGAGTTATAGTATCGGGGATCGACACCAGTATCAGGTACCTAAGTGAGTTAAAAGCGACAAGTAATGGAGTGAGTCAGGGCGTCTGGAGCGAGCATGAACCAGAGTGGTGGCCATCAGGATGAATTAGAGTGATCGGAGTGCCAGTAGAACAATGGGAAGACAGAGTTCCAAGATCCAGAGTAAATCAGAGTGCCAGGAAGCAAAAAAAGAGCAGAAAACACCCAGAGTGAGTTAGAGTACAAAACGCTCAAGTATTCTGGGTAACACAGGTGGCCTGTTATGAAGAAAGCTATTATCGACGGGAAGACATCAAACGAAGCACCATGGTCGTAAAGGGATCTAATGACTGGTCTCACAACCACTAACTATCTGCCGGTGGTTCCATTGATCAGTTGCGTGTGTGAAGAGGCGAGAACCAAGGAATATCAAAAGTTCTGCCTGTCTCTTTCCACTGTCCTATTATTCCAAAATGACTCAGAAAGATTATGAGAGTAGAAAGTGAACTAGGTGCAGTAAATTCTTTTTAACACTTGATGGCATGTAACTGATAGCATGCTTTTAAAGTACAATACATAGAGTTGTATCAAGACATTCCATTCTTGCCTCTATCTAAAATTCTCTCTCTCTCTCTCTCTCTCTCTCTCTCTCTCTCTCTCTCTCTCTCTCTCTCTCTCTCTCTCTCTCTCTCTCTCTCTCTCTTCTTCCTAAAATCTGAACGATACTCCGTTCCTTTACAGCTATTATGCGTGTAGAACATCAATTTGAACAACAAGCACTGTCATTACATATTTCATTTAACTTTCCACTCAACTTTACTAAACAAATAGTGGAGCAAAACTTTAAATGAATGAATAAGTGTGCATATATATATATATATATATATATATATATATATATATATATATATATATATATATATATATATATATATATATATATATATATATATATATATATATATATAATATATATATATATATATATATATATATATATATATATATATATATATATATATATATATATATATATATATATATATATATATATATATATATATATATAATATATATATATATATATATATATATATATATATATATATATATATATATATATATATATATATATATATATATATATATATATATATATATATATATATATATATATATATATATATATATATATATATATATATATATATATATATATATATATATATATATATATATATATATATATATATATATGGGAGGTGGGCTGTTTAGAAAGGGTAGTGAGTGGTGGGATGAAGAAGTAAGAGTATTAGTGAAAGAGAAGAGAGAGGCATTTGGACGATTTTTGCAGGGAAAAAATGCAATTGAGTGGGAGAAGTATAAAAGAAAGAGACAGGAGGTCAAGAGAAAGGTGCAAGAGGTGAAAAAAAGGGCAAATGAGAGTTGGGGTGAGAGACTATCAGTAAATTTTAGGGAAAATAAAAAGATGTTCTGGAAGGAGGTAAATAGGGTGCGTAAGACAAGGGAGCAAATGGGAACTTCAGTGAAGGGCGTAAATGGGGAGGTGATAACAAGTAGCGGTGATGTGAGAAGGAGATGGAATGAGTATTTTGAAGGTTTGTTGAATGTGTCTGATGACAGAGTGGCAGATATAGGGTGTTTTGGTCGAGGTGGTGTGCAAAGTGAGAGGGTTAGGGAAAATGATTTGGTAAACAGAGAAGAGGTAGTAAAAGCTTTGCGGAAGATGAAAGCCGGCAAGGCAGCAGGTTTGGATGGTATTGCAGTGGAATTTATTAAGAAAGGGGGTGACTGTATTGTTGACTGGTTGGTAAGGTTATTTAATGTATGTATGACTCATGGTGAGGTGCCTGAGGATTGGCGGAATGCGTGCATAGTGCCATTGTACAAAGGCAAAGGGGATAAGAGTGAGTGCTCAAATTACAGAGGTATAAGTTTGTTGAGTATTCCTGGTAAATTATATGGGAGGGTATTGATTGAGAGGGTGAAGGCATGTACAGAGCATCAGATTGGGGAAGAGCAGTGTGGTTTCAGAAGTGGTAGAGGATGTGTGGATCAGGTGTTTGCTTTGAAGAATGTATGTGAGAAATACTTAGAAAAGCAAATGGATTTGTATGTAGCATTTATGGATCTGGAGAAGGCATATGATAGAGTATATATATATATATATATATATATATATATATATATATATATATATATATATATATATATATATATATATATATATATATATATATATATAGATATATATATATATATATATATATATATATATATATATATATATATATATATATATATATATATATATATATATATATATATATATATATATATATATATATATATATATATATATATATATATATATATGTATGTATATATTCTTATGAGTCCACGGGGACTCACAGGAATATCTTGATCACGCGCAAGATTGTGATCCTTTCCAATATATGTATATATATATGCATATATACATATATATATATATATATATATATATATATATATATATATATATATATATATATATATATATATATATATATATATATATATATATATATATATATATATACATATATTTATATATATATATATATATATATATATATATATATATATATATATATATATATATATATATATATATATATATATATATATATATATATATATATATATATATATATTATCATTTTGCTTTCTCGCTTTCTCCCACATTAGCGAGGTAGTGCAAGGAAACAGACGAAGGAATGGCCCAACCCACCCATATACACATGTATATACATACACGTCCACACACGCAAATATACATACCTATACATCTCAGCGTATGCATATATATATACACACACAGACATATACATACATACACATGTACATAATTCTTACTGTCTGCCCTTATTCATTCCCATTGCCACCACGCCACACATGAAACAACAACCCCCTCTCCCGCGCATTTGCGCGAGGTAGCGCTAGGAAAAGACAACAAAGGCCATATTCGCTCACACTCAATCTCCAACATTGTTGGAACCACTATTCCTTCAAACATACTCATTTTTGCTTTCCGAGATAATGTTCTCGACTTCCACACATTCTTCAAGGCTCCCAAAATTTTCGCCCCCTCACCCACCTTATGATTCACTTCCGCTTCCATGGTTCCATCCGCTGCCAGATCCACTCCCAGATATCTAAAACACTTTACTTCCTCCAGTTTTTCTCCATTCAAACTTACCTCCAAATTGACTTGACCATTAACCCTACTGTACTTAATAACCTTGCTCTTATTCACATTTAACTTTCTTCTTTCACACACTTTACCAAACTCAGTCACCAGCTTCTGCAGTTTCTCACATGAATCAGCCACCAGCGCTGTATCGTCAGCGAACAACAACTGACTCACTTCCCAAGCTCTCATCCCCAACAGACTGCATACTTGCCTCTCTTTCCAAAACTCTTGCATTCACCTCTCTAACAACCCCATCAATAAACAAATCAAACAACCATGGAGACATCACACACCACTGCCGCAAACCTACATTCACTAAGAACCAATCACATTCCTCTCTTCCTACACGTACACATGCCTTGCATCCTCGATAAAAACTTTTCACTGCTTCTAACAACTTGCCTCCCACACCATATATTCTTAGTACCTTCTACAGAGCATTTCTATCAACTCTATCATATGCCTTCTCCAGATCCATAAATGCTACATATAAATCCATTTGCTTTTCTAAGTATTTCTCACATACATTCTTCAAAGCAAACACCTGATCCGCACATCCTCTACCACTTCTGAAACCACACTGCTCTTCCCCAATCTGATGCTCTTTACATGCCTTCACCCTCTCAATCAATACCCTCCCATATAATTTACCAGAAATACTCAACATACTTATACTTCTGTAATTTGAGCACTCACTCTTATCCCCTTTGCCTTTATACAATGGCACTATGCACGCATTCAGCCAATCCTCAGGCACCTCACCATGAATCATACATACATTAGATAACCTTACCAACCAGTCGACGATACAGTCACCCCTTTTTTAATAAATTCCACTGCAATACCATCCAAACCTGCTGCCTTACCGGCTTTCATCTTCTGCAAAGCTTTTACTACCTCTTCTCTGTTTAACAAATCATTTTCCCTAACACTCTCACTTTGCACACCATCTCGACCAAATCACCCTATATCTGCTACTCTATCATCAAACACATTCAACAAACTTTCAAAATACTCACTCCATCTCCTTCTCAAATCACCACTACTTGTTATCACCTCCCCATTAGCCCCCTTCACTGAAGTTCCCATTTGCTCCCTTGTCTTACGCACTTTATTTACCTCCTTCCAGAACATCTTTTTATTCTCCCTAAAATCTAATGATACTCTCTCACCCCAACTCTCATTTGCCCTCTTTTTCAACTCTTGCACCTTTCTTTTGACCTCCTTTCTCTTGACCACTCATTTGCATTTTTTTCCCGGCAAAAATCGTTCAAATGCCTCTCTCTTCTCTTTCACTAAAAATCTTACTTCATCATCACCCCCACTCACTACCCTTTCTAATCAACACACCTCCCACGCTTCTCATGCCACAAGAATCTTTCGCACAAGTCATCACCGCTTCCCTAAATACATCCCATTCCTTCCCCACTCCCCTTATATATATATATATATATATATATATATATATATATATATATACGAATAAAGTGTATATGAACGCGCACCTTCATAGAACATACAAAGCTCCAACAGCCAGGATCGAACCTGGGACCCCTTGTGCAAGAGGCAGGCATGCTAACCGCTAGGCTAAGGGACTGTATTATAGGAAACAACTATTCGAAATACTAAGTACTCGAATACCCTTCGTCTCACAATGGTGAGCAACGGGGTCTATCGGTTGTTTCCGAACAGAACACATAGCCAGCTGATAGCATTTTACCGAACCTGGCTGTACAACGCGGTTATATGAATACGAATAAAGTGTATATGAACGCGCACCTTCATAGAACATACAAAGCTCCAACAGCCAGGATCGAACCTGGGACCCCTTGTATGTTCTATGAAGGTGCGCGTTCATATACACTTTATTCGTATTCATATAACTCCGCGTTGTACAGTCAGGTTCGGTAAAACGCTACCAACTGGCTATGTGTTCTGTTCGGAAACAACCGATAGACCCCGTTGCTCACCATTGTGAGACGAAGGGTATTCGAGTACTTAGTATTTCGAATAGTTGTTTCCTATTATACAGTCCCTTAGCCTAGCGGTTAGCATGCCTGCCTCTTGCACAAGGGTCCCAGGTTCGATCCTGGCTGTTGGAGCTTTGTATGTTATATATATATATATTTATATTTTTTTTTTTTTGCCGCTGTCTCCCGCGTTTGCGAGGTAGCGCAAGGAAACAGACGAAAGAAATGGCCCAACCCGCCCCCATACACATGTATATACATACGTCCACACACGCAAATATACATACCTACACATCTTTCCTTGGTTTACCCCAGACGCTTCACATGCCTTGATTCAATCCACTGACAGCACGTCAACCCCGGTATACCACATCGATCCAATTCACTCTATTCCTTGCCCTCCTTTCACCCTCCTGTATGTTCAGGCCCCGATCACAGAAAATCTTTTTCACTCCATCTTTCCACCTCCAATTTGGTCTCCCAATTCTCCTCGTTCCCTCCACCTCCGACACATATATCCTCTTGGACAATCTTTCCTCACTCATTCTCTCCATGTGCCCAAACCATTTCAAAACACCCTCTTCTGCTCTCTCAACCACGCTCTTTTTATTTCCGCACATCTCTCTTACCCTTACGCTACTTACTCGATCAAACCACCTCACACCACACATTGTCCTCAAACATCTCATTTCCAGCACATCCATCCTCCTGCGCACAACTCTATCCATAGCCCACGCCTCGCAACCATACAACATTGTTGGAGCCACTATTCCTTCAAACATACACATTTTTGTTTTCCGAGATAATGTTCTCGACTTCCACACATTCTTCAAGGCTCCCAGGATTTTCGCCACCTCCCCCACCCTATGATCCACTTCCGCTTCCATGGTTCCATCCGCTGCCAGATCCACTCCCAGATATCTAAAAGACTTTACTTCCTCCAGTTTTTCTCCATTCAAACTTACCTCCCAATTGACTTGACCCTCAACCCTACTGTACCTAATAACCTTGCTCTTATTCACATTTACTCTTAACTTTCTTCTTTCACACACTTTACCAAACTCAGTCACCAGCTTCTGCAGTTTCTCACATGAATCAGCCACCAGCGTTGTATCATCAGCGAACAACAACTGACTCACTTCCCAAGTTCTCTCATCCCCAACAGACTTCATAGTTGCCCCTCTTTCCAAAACTCTTGCATTCACCTCCCTAACAACCCCATCAATAAACAAATTAAACAACCATGGAGACATCACACACCCCTGCCGCAAACCTACATTCACTGAGAACCAGTCACTTTCCTCTCTTCCTACTCGTACACATGCCTTACATCCTCGATAAAAACTTTTCACTGCTTCTAACAACTTGCCTCCCCCACCATATATTCTTATTACCTTCCACAGAGCATCTCTATCAACTCTATCATATGCCTTCTCCAGATCCATAAATGCTACATACAAATCCATTTGCTTTTCTAATTATTTCTCACATACATTCTTCAAAGCAAACACCTGATCCACACATCCTCTACCACTTCTGAAACCACACTGCTCTTCCCCAACCTGATGCTCTGTACATGCCTTCACCCTCTCAATCAATACCCTCCCATATAATTTACCAGGAATACTCAACAAACTTATACCTCTGTAATTTGAGCACTCACTCTTATCCCCTTTGCCTTTGTACAATGGCACTATGCACGCATTCCGCCAATCCTCAGTCACCTCACCATGAGTCATACATACATTAAATAACCTTACCAACCAGTCAATAATACAGTCACCCCCTTTTTTAATAAATTCCACTGCAATACCATCCAAACCTGCTGCCTTGCCGGCTTTCATCTTCCGGAAAGCTTTCACTACCTCTTCTCTGTTTACCAAATCATTTTCCCTAACCCTCTCACTTTGCACACAACCTCGACCAAAACACCCTATATCTGCCACTCTATCATCAAACACATTCAACAAACATTCAAAATACTCACTCCATCTCCTTCTCACATCACCACTACTTGTTATCACCTCCCCATTTGCGCCCTTCACTGAAGTTCCCATTTGCTCCCTTGTCTTACGCACTTTATTTACCTCCTTCCAGAACATCTTTTTATTCTCCCTAAAATTTAATGATACTCTCTCACCCCAACTCTCATTTGCCCTCTTTTTCACCTCTTGCACCTTTCTCTTGACCTCCTTTCTCTTTTTTTATACATCTCCCACTCAATTGCATTTTTTCCCTGCAAAAATCGTCCAAATGCCTCTCTCTTCTCTTTCACTAATAATCTTACTCCTTCATCCCACCACTCACTACCCTTTCTAATCAACCCACCTCCCACTCTTCTCATGCCACAAGCATCTTTTGCTCAATCCATCACTGATTCCCTAAATACATCCCATTCCTCCCCCACTCCCCTTACTTCCATTGTTCTCACCTTTTTCCATTCTGTACTCAGTCTCTCCTGGTACTTCCTCACACAAGTCTCCTTCCCAAGCTCACTTACTCTCACCACCCTCTTCACCCCAACATTCACTCTTCTTTTCTGAAAACCCATACAAATCTTCACCTTAGCCCCCACATTTTTTTTAGCCCCCACATATTTTTTTTTTTTTATACTTTGTCGCTGTCTCCCGCGTTTGCGAGGTAGCGCAAGGAAACAGACTAAAGAAATGGCCCAACCCCCCCCCCCATACACTTGTATATACATACGTCCACACACGCAAATATACATACCTACACAGCTTTCCATGGTTCACCCCAGACGCTTCACATGCCTTGATTCAATCCACTGACAGCACGTCAACCCCGGTATACCACATCGCTCCAATTCACTCTATTCCTTGCCCTCCTTTCACCCTCCTGCATGTTCAGGCCCCGATCACACAAAATCTTTTTCACTCCATCTTTCCACCTCCAATTTGGTCTCCCTCTTCTCCTTGCTCCCTCCACCTCCGACACATATATCCTCTTGGTCAATCTTTCCTCACTCATCCTCTCCATGTGCCCAAACCACTTCAAATTCCCTCTTCTGCTCTCTCAACCACGCTCTTTTTATTTCCACACATCTCTCTTACCCTTACGTTACTCACTCGATCAAACCACCTCACACCACACATTGTCCTCAAACATCTCATTTCCAGCACATCCATCCTCCTGCGCACAACTCTATCCATAGCCCACGCCTCGCAACCATACAACATTGTTGGAATCACTATTCCTTCAAACATACCCATTTTTGCTTTCCGAGATAATGTTCTCGACTTCCACACATTCTTCAAGGCCCCCAGAATTTTCGCCCCCTCCCCCACCCTATGATCCACTTCCGCTTCCATGGTTCCATCCGCTGGTGTGGGAGGAAAGTTGTTAGAAGCAGTGAAAAGTTTTTATCGAGGATGTAAGGCATGTGTACGTGTAGGAAGAGAGGAAAGTGATTGGTTCTCAGTGAATGTAGGTTTGCGGCTGGGGTGTGTGATGTCTCCATGGTTGTTTAATTTGTTTATGGATGGGGTTGTTAGGGAGGTAAATGCAAGAGTTTTGGAAAGAGGGGCACGTATGAAGTCTGTTGGGGATGAGAGAGCTTGGGAAGTGAGTCAGTTGTTGTTCGCTGATGATACAGCGCTGGTGGCTGATTCATGTGAGAAACTGCAGAAGCTGGTGACTGAGTTTGGTAAAGTGTGTGGAAGAAGAAAGTTAAGAGTAAATGTGAATAAGAGCAAGGTTATTAGGTACAGTAGGGTTGTGGGTCAAGTCAATTGGGAGGTGAGTTTGAATGGAGAAAAACTTGAGGAAGTGAAGTGTTTTAGATATCTGGGAGTGGATCTGGCAGCGGATGGAACAATGGATATATATATATATATATATATATATATATATATATATATATATATATATATATATATATATATATATATATATATATATATATATATATATATATATATGTATATATATATATATATATATATATATATATATATATATATATCTATATATATATATATATATATCTATATATATATATATATATATATATATATATATATATATATATATATATATATATATATATATATATATATATATATATATATATATACATATATTAATATATATATATTCCTGGGGATGGGGGGAAAGAATACTTCCCACGTATTCCCTGCTGTCGTAGAAGGCGACTAAAAAGGGAGGGAGCGGGAGGTCGGAGATTCTCCCCTCTCGTTTTTTTTTTTTTCAATTTTTAATTTTCCAAAAGACGGAACAGAGTCCAAAAGACGGAACAGAGAAGGGGGCCAGGTGAGGATATTCTCTCAAAGGCTCAGTCGTCTGTTCTTAACGCTACCTCGCTAACACGGGAAATGGCGAATAGTTTAAAAAAAAAATTGTATATATATAAATATATATATATATATATATATATATATATATATATATATATATATATATATATATATATATATATATATATATATATATATATATATATATATATATATATATATATATATATATATATATATATATTTATATATATATATATATATATATATATATATATATATATATATATATATATATATATATATATATATATATATATATATATATATATATATATATGTTTGTTTATCATACTTAATCGCTTACCCCCCCCCCCCCCCCCCCCCCCCCCCACTTCAGCGTGATGTCACCAGGAAAACAGACGAAAAGGCCACATTTGTTCACACGCAGTATCTAGCTATCATGTGTAATGCATGGAAACCTCAGCTCCCTATCCAAATTCTGGACACAAAGGCCTTTCCATGGTCTATCTCTCATGCTTCAAATGCCCTGGTTCAGTTCACTGACAACACGTCGACTCCGGTATATATTTTCGTTCAAATTGACTCTATTCCTTGCAAGCCTTACACCCTCCTGTATGTTCAGGCTCCGATCACGCCATCCTTCCACCTCCAATTAGGTCTCCCTCCTCTCCTTTTTCCCTCCTCCTCTGACACATATATCCCTTTTGAAAATCTTTCCTCACTCATTCTCTCCATGTGATCAAAACATTTCAATACACCCTCTTCTGCTCTCTCAACCAAACTCTTTTTACTACCACACATCTCTCTTACCCTCTCATTATTTACTTGATCAAACCACTTCACACCATATATTGTCCTCACCACTACCATTTTTGTCTTGTCTTTATACAGTGGCGCTATATATGCATTTCGCCAATCCTCATACACCTCACCAAGATTCATACATAGAATGGAAATCCTTAACAACCAATTAACGACAGTCACTCTCTTTCTTGATGAATTTAACTCCAGCCGTCTTGCCACATTTGTTCTAATGTACGGTATTAATCACCTCTTCTTTCTTCACTAAACCACTCTTCATGACTCTCACTGCGCACAGCACTCCGACCAAAACACCCTGCATCTACCATTATATCATCAGATTTAATAATCGAAAATATTTTGTATATTCTCCTCATTTCATCGCTACCTGTTATCACTATTCCTTTTTCCGTCTTCATCGATTTTCCCAGTTGTTCTCTAGTCTTCCGTGTATTATTTCCGTCCTTCCAAAACATCTTTTATTCTCCCTATAGTTTACTGATTCTCTCCCACACCAACTCTTACCTGACCTCTTTTTCAATTCCTGCGCTCCTCTCTTGACCTCCTGCCGCTTTCTCTTTCCATCCCCAGTCATTTGCACTCCTTCCCTATAAGAACCACCCAAATGCTTTTTCTCTTTTCTCTCTCACCATCAACTATTCACCCCAACACTAACTACCCCTTCTAAGCTGCCTACCTCCCACCTAACGCATGCCACATGCAGCTCTTGCAAGTGCCAACATTGCCTTCCTATATACCTCGCATTCCACACCTATTCCTCTTGCATCATTTGCTCTCACTCTTTACCTCACTACACTCAGTCTTTGTAAGCATTTCTTCACACAAGTCTTTTTCCCAAGCTCACTTACTCTCACCAATATTTCCTTACAAACATTGTTTATTTTTTTCCGTAAACCTCTACAAATCTTCACTTTGCTTGTACACGATGGTGATCAGACATCGCACCAGCTTCCCCTCTAAATGTAATTGCATCTAAAAGTCTTTCTTTTACTTGCCTATGTGTTAACATCTAATCCAAAATGCCTGCTGACTAACTCACCTAACATACTTATTCTTGTGTATATCTCTTTTTTTATACGAGGTTCATATCTTTTATTTGTGAATCAGAGGACGTATGCTTTGTTGATGTCTTTTGCCACTGGTTTTGGGTAGGACTGAGATGTGTTTGATTAAAGCCTTCTTGGATATGTTGTGTGATGAGGTCAGAGTGTGCAGTGGTATTGGAGTGGTTGAGTGTGAAGACAGGTTCTGTGGGTGAAAGTGGGATATTTTCCTCATTCTGTTTTGGGTCAGTTTTTCACAGCGCCTAGATGCAGGAGACAGAAGTGATGTAAAGCTGCAGGAGGGCGGGAAGTTGGTGGTTTGGAGGGCTTAAAGACTGGACTTATGTTAACAAGTTTCCCGATTTTAGGGATTTTGTTGTTAGCCATGAGTGATTGAAGTGTTTTCTAAGCACCTGAACTGCAACTGGGCCAAAGCGCTTCGTGTAAGTTTGGTCTGTTGTCATGGCTTGTGGCAGGAGATTTCTTTCATGTATTAATTGCATTGCTCGTAACAGCAGGAATGAAGACTGGATAGGCAGTTTTTTCTTGCTTAAGAAGTATCTCATGAGTATGTTTGCGTGTTCTTTGGGAGAATGGATGTCATTACAGTAAGTCAGGAGAGTTTTATGCGTGGGAGCTGGATTAGTGCGGTAAGAGTGTATCATCTTTAAGGTGCGCCAGAGTTGGTTGTTGTGGGTATCGAGGTTCACTGTGTTGATGTAAGTGTGGTTATTTGTAATTTGTTTTTCCATGATTAGATTGATGGTAGTGTTATCTAAAGTTAGAATCTGTTTTCTGATTTCTACCGATGGATAATGGATTTGTGTGAGCTGTTTCCTTTCTTTTATTACGTTCGTAAGCTGGGAGCAGATGATTTGGTTATATTTCTTTCTTTGTCCTTGTGGTATGCAATTTTTGTTGTCTTGTTTAGAAATGCTGATGAAGTGTGAAACAGAATATCTTAGGAATTGGTACTTGTCTATACTGAAGTTTTAGAGCTTTGATTCCATGCAATGCGTGAAGGCTGGCCAGTATGCTTTCCTTTAGCTTTCGTAAGTCTTTTGACGGTTGTGTAGACTGGATGGGCCAGGTGGAGTCTTATCAGGATTAGTAGGGCAGCAGAGTATAGTTCATGTACAGTGCAATAGGTGGGATGTGTTTGTGAGTGGAAGGGGATTCCTGGAGAAGTTGGCTGCTATAGATGGTAGGTTAGGAGACTGGCTGGGTGGTCGTGTAGGTTGAGGATACTGAGAGGCTGCAATTACTTTGTGAGTAGTTCACCTCGGAGACCTTTAGTGTGAGTGTTCGACCAAGAGGGATGGTACGCACTGAGATCGTCATATTGACCAATGACCAATGTTCGGTTTGCTGGTCAGATTTTGCATTCCAGGAGTATACTGGAAGGACATGTGGATTGACAGATACGTAGGTATTGATTATATTGTATTTAGTACTGTGAACCTTTTTAGTATTATGGATCGTATGTCAGGTGCGTCTTTATTGTCTGTTGTTTTGTAGTGTAAATAGTGTTGGAGAAGCGTGTGGTTTGGAGTACAAGTTCGATGAGTCTTGCTTTTTGTCCTTGAATTCCGTCTCCTCTTACAGTCGTTCAGTTGTAGAGGGTTGGGAGGAAAGATTTGGATGTAAGTCTATTTGCTTGGATGAGACCTATATGGTTGACATTTTTGTGTGTTTGTTTATGATGCCACTGACGCTGAGTTATGGGATGTTTAGCTTGTCGAACGGGTTCCGTGGAGTAGCAGTGTTTGTTGGTGAAGTGACACTGAGCGTCTTGTGTTGTCATTTGTTTGGTGTTTGCTGGGGGTGGGGTTTGCAAGGGTTTTGGGAGTTACTTCGAGTAGGTGTTCCATCAGTAATGTTTGATGTATGACAGTGAAGTGCAGTGCAGGTGGTACTATCAAATACAGTTAGAGCATATGATGGTGTAGTATTCTCCCACTACACTGGAACACTAGAAGCCTCTCATCTAAGCCACTCCAAAATTATTCTTCGACCCCCCAGTGCGCATATTCTTTATGTTCTTTATACCAAGAATATATCAATCTCTTGTCTAGCCAGAGATCACTTTGGCTTTGCCATGTGTGTCTCAGAGCAACTCTATTTCTATAGTATGTATTGCAACACTCACGCCTGCTGTTGCACACAATCCTTTTAAACTTTCTGTACTTTACTTTCCTCTGGGAATCCACACCTACCTGCCTATAACTCCCTCCTACACTCCTACAGCCATATTCCTTCAAGTCCCCCGGATATACAGCTTGTACTGCATCCTTAATACACTCTTCTTTGTCATTATATGGCAGAAATTCCCATTGTAAACATTCTTAACCTCACACTAACTTCGCAACCGTCAATTTTACACATAAACACAGTCAAACTCCTTTTCAGACTATGAATCTTCCATTACTAATGAAACACCTTCTTTGAAATGTCCCCCTGAAAGACTTCACTCCTTTACTCAAACCTGTCTATCTTTCACTTTCTGAAAGGAGAAATATCACTAAGCTTCGCCTCTTGCATTCCTCATTTTTTCCTATTACTTTCTCTCACACTTACAAGCCTGCAACTCTTGATAAAAGTTGCTGCAGGCCCGCTTCTTGCGTCCGAGGTTGAATGTACCTTTTTATGAGGAGTATTCACAGTGATTAATTCCCAACCCTAATCCCACAGGTGAGGAGGAAGGGCAGAGACACGCAGCTTCTTGCAAAATGCTCCCTTCTGTATCTGTGTTCCAATGATCTTGAGGCTGAAAGACGTGTGGAGAATGTCTGGCCTCATACTAATCAGGTAACGGTTGTCGGGGTAGATATATATTGTGGGGCACACAAGGGTATTACCCTCCTGGGCTACGTTTCCAGTATTGTTGGGTACACAGAACCATCCTCCTCCTGGGCCCTGTTCCCAGTATTTATTGCCCACTTGGAATGGTAATGATTCTCAGCCCGTGTGGCACAGATGATATCATTCCAGTGTGTGCCTCTAATGCTGTCAGGGGGATGTGCTGGTCCAAATGCATGATGATTACCATTTGTGTGTTGTGGCAAGAGAGTTTTACACTAATGTTGTCCTGTCCCTTGATTTTGTATAAATGTAACGTCGTTTTACTCCTACTCGTGTATACAGTCACTCAGCTTAAGCCAGATACCCATCTGTTGATCAGTCTTGATGGAAGGAGTTGGGTGTGGGCCTACTATATCGCTCAGGGTCTGAACCTATGCGGCACCAACCACAAGAGGGCCAGTGAGAATTCATGGTCATTAATGGTAACCACAACATTGCTTGTGTGTGTTTGAGCGTGTGTGTGTGTGTGTGTGTGTGTGTGTGTGTGTGTGTGTGTGTGTGTGTGTGTGTGTGTGTGTGTGCGTGCGCGCGCGAGCGCTCTAGCGTTAAAGCCTGAGATCAGCATGAGGGCAAGAGCGAAGGAGACAGTGGCACTTCTGCTGAAGGAGGAGTTGTGGGAACGTGTGAAGGTAAGGAAATGAGCTCTAGTTTGATGTGGGCGAAAATGAGATTAGATTTCGAGAGGTGGGTGATTGTTAGTGCTTTGCACCTGGTACAGTGCAGATGAGAGACAAATATTTTGGAAGGAGAGATTATGATAAGCGATGGGTGATTTCTGAATGCAAGAGTGGTTGATGTGGCATGACATGGGGTGCCTATTGCTACTGAAAATGATGAAGAGCTTGTGGAGTTATGTGCTAGAGAAGGGCTGGTGACTGATACTTCCTGGTTTAAGAAGAGGGACGCATATTGGTATACGTGGGGGAAATGCGATTAATGGTGAGCCCGAATTAACATACTGTAGCCTCACTGACAGGTGTGCTATAAACAAACTTTTGGATGTAATGTGCTGAGTAGGGAAACTGGTGGGATGTCGTATTTTTACCTGGCGGAGCACAGGGTGAAGGTTTGTGAGGCTTTAGGGAACAGGTGGAGAAAGGGTTGTGTAAGTCTGCAAACTTGGAAAAGAGATTTGTGAGAAGATACCAGGAGACACTGAGCGAAGAATGGAAAATGGTTAGAGTGAACGAAACCAAGGGAGTGGGAGAGGTATGGGAGGTATTCATCAATGAAGTGCTGACACGAGCGAGAAAAGTCTGTGGCATAATGAAGGTGGGATGTAGGCGTGTGAGAGAGGGTAGTGAGTAGAGGGATGAGGAAGTTAAGTTGTCAGTGAAGGAAAAAAAGCGGGTTGTAAGGACGTTACCTGCAGGGGAGAAGTGTGTGATTTGGATGCACACGGGAGGATTCGGCAGGAGGTCAAGAGGAAGATATATGGTCTGAAACAGAGGGCAGATGAAAGGTAACGTTAGAGAACATCAATAAACTTCAAGGAGAATAGCAAACTCTTTTGTGATACATCGTGAGCAGAACATGTGAACAAATATCAGTAATGGGAGCAGATGTGGAAATGGTAAAATTCAAATAAGAAGTGAAAAGGAGATGGAGAGAGTATTCTGAAGGATATACTCGCGTGAAAGATGATAGGAATGTAGATGTGGTGTATCTGAGTCATAAGCGAAGCAAGTCATGGTAAACAATCTATTGAAATTCTTTAAGATAAACTGTGACAAAGCATCCTCAGTCCATAGTAATGCAGTTGAATTTCATGAGAAAAGAGGCAACAGTATTATTTATTACTTAGGTAGGATATTCAGTGTATATGGCTCAGCATGAGGTGCCTGAAATATGCCTCTAAAGTGTCAGTGCATGAAGGGAAGGCCGACCAAAGTGAATTTTTAAATCACAGAGATATAAGATTGTTGAGTGTACCTGGCAAGTTGTATGGGAGAATGCTTATTGACAGGGTAGTGGCAGGTACAGGCTATCAGGCTCGGGGGAACAATGTCCCCACGAGAGTGTTAGAGGATGTATGGGTCAGGGGTTTGCATTGGAGAATATGTGTGAACGACACTTAGAGACACTGAAGGATTTGCATGAAGCATTTATGGATCAAGAGAAAATGTATGTTAGAGTCGAAAGGATACTCTGTGCTAGGTTTTAGAGGGTGTCAAGGGTAATGATGAGTTTTCATCAGGAGAGTAAAGTATGTGTGCGAGTATGAGGTGAGAGGATGAGTTGCTCTAGGGAAAGGTTGGTGTGCGTGAGGGGACTGTGTTGTTATCACGTCTGTTTAATCTGTTTATGGACAGGATGGTGGAAGAGGTAAGTGCGAGGGTCATAGAGAGAGGGGCAGGTCAAAATTAGTTGGGTAGTAGGGAGATGAATCAGTTGCTGTTTGCCGTTAATACTGCACTGATGGCAACATCAAGCGTGAAACTGCAGAGGGTGGAATCTAAAAGTGGGAGAGTTTGTGACTGGATAAATTTGCATTAGAATAAGAATAAAGTTTTGAGTTTGTCACTAGAGGGAGAAAGGTTGATTTGAGTGTTTGCTGAATGGTAAGAATATGGAGGAAGTGGAGCGTTTTAGATACCCACTAATGGATGTGGAAGTGATGGATCCAATGAAACTAAAATAATACATACAATGGGTGAAGAGGCAAAGGAAGGAGACATAGATCCTATGGACATTAAGGAGTTTGTGGATGGAGAGATCGTTGTCTGTGAAGGCAAAGATGGATACATTTGACGGTATATTATTCCCGACAGTGTTGTATGAATGTGAGACATGAGTCTTACATGAAAAAAGTCCGGAAAAGGATAAAAAGGATTTCAAACAGCGAATGATCATTAGGTCCCTTCAGGCAGTTTGTGATAGTGAAAGATATCAGAAACTTACAAAATCTTGTGGTAAAAGTTAGGCGTAATACAATTAGTTCGAAGGATAAAACCTGTAAATGTTCATTTTTACTATGGAGGCGCAAATCGAGTCGTGGACCTGAAGCGAAGTATTTATCAAACTTATTCTTAAACTCATCTATAGCACTACTTTCAAGTTCTCTACCGGGCAAATCGTTCTAAATGTTAACTAGACTGTTGAAGAAAAAAGAATGTCGCCTCATTCAAAGTAAATCGTTTGCCCACGAATTTTCATCCATTATTATGAATGAAATCAGATGAATCCAGTCTTATGTAACTTAACATAACAAGAACATCGAAACCTTTAATAATTTTGAATACTTGTATTAGATCACCTTTTAACCTTCTCTTTTCTAAGTTTAACACATTCAGTTTGTTTAATCCCATCTAGTAGGATTTGTTTCTCAGTCCAGGAATCATCTTTGTAGTTGGGTGACCAATACTGAACAGAGTATTAAAGATGTGGACGAACCAATAAATTATAAAGAGCAAGAACGATTTACCTGGACTTAGATTCAAAGGCTTTACCTATGAAACCAAGAATTTGTTTTGCTTTTTTCATTGAAGCACTACTTACTTGGCTTTACTAAAGGTGAACATAGATATCTTTATCTATCTTTTGCAGTTCAACAGATTTCATACAGTCGTTTGTGTTTTCGTTTTTACTACCACTATATGTAAAGCTTTGCATTAATCGATATTAGAATTCATCTGCCACTTATGAGCCCAGGGCATCAGTTTGTCTGTCAGTCTCAAGCTATAGACGTTGTACAAGTTCATTTGTAGATTTGTTTCCCAGCTTTGTATCATCAGAGAATTTTGATATCTTGCAATGCAGTCCTTTATCAATACAATAATATAAACGAGAAAGAGAACCGGTCCCAAGACTGATCCTTGCGGCACTCCACTTGTTACGTCAAACCATTCTGAGTCTTGACCAGCAATCACTACTCTGTGTACGTCCAGTTAATCAGTTTCCTATCCACTGAAGCACAACCCATCAATACCATTTTACTTGATATTTTGCTAGTAACCTTTAAAGCTTCGCCTTGTCAAAAGCTTTTTGAAAGTCTAGGTCGATAACATCATCATCTTTAACTTCATCATGCATATTGATTACATCATGAAATTAATCAAGTAGATATATCAGACATGAGCGATGTCGTCGAAAACCATACTGAGAATCATTTATCAAGTTTTTCCAATTACAGACGTTAAGCTAATAGGACGATGATTACCTTTTTGGAATATCGGTGTTACAATAGCAAACTTTCATTCGTTTAGAAATTTTCCTGTAGCACTTCATTGACTGGAAAGGGCAGTCAAGGTTTTAACAATCTCATTTTTCGCCTCTTTCATCGTCTTCGGATAAAACTTATCAGGGTCGGCCGTTATACTTAGTTTCATATCATTTATTGCTGAAACGTTTTCGGCTTTGTATTAGTTTGTTGAAGAACGTTCCCCTCTCTTATCAAGAAAACTGAATTTGGGACGTGAGTTATGTCTTCGATCGTAAATGCGGATGCAAAAAAGGTCATTAAATGTTTTTTGCAATTTCTGTGTTCTCTTGAGCCAACACACCATTTTCTGTAATCAGTGGAACTATTGATCAGGTAATGACTTTCTTGCTTCTAACGTAAATATAAAATACCTCAGGATTTCTTTTGCTATTCTTAGCAACATACACTTCTTGCTGAAGTTCACTTTGTCGTATAGCTCTCTCACTTTCTCTACGCAAATTTACATACCTTACTCTATCATGTTCGTTGTTGGATTCCTTGAATTTCTTGTGAACTACTTTCTTAGACATCAAGCGCATTTTTACTTCACAGTTCGACCTCCCTGGTTTCGTTTTGGAAATATACTCTCTACTACGTATTGGTGCGTATGTTCCCTCTGATGCTTTGATGGTTTTTGTGAAGATTTTCCAAGCTACGTTCATGTCATTCTAATTGACTGTATCATCCTAGGCTAATTGGCGAAGAGTAATACGAAGATCAAAAAAATTTGCACACTGAGAATCGGGCATTTTTTCGCAACTGTCATTTTCATCAGACATTAAATTCGGCGTTGAGAGCGACCTTAAAAGCAATTTGTCGGTGATTATCTGCACTAAACTTTTCTCCAGCTTCAATACCATCAACGAGATCCTCATTTGTAGCAGGAACTAAACCTTATATACTCTCGTCGCGAGCAGGTTTTTCGACTAATTGGAATAAGGGCATTGCCAAGCAAATTTAGGCAGAGCCCAAACCCGGAGCCACTGGAAAGGGATTCTCCACAATTCGATACCGTTAGTTAGAATCTCCTACTGTGATAGTATCTTGTTCATTACAAATTTCTGTTAAAGTATCATATAATTTTTCGTCTAATTCTGGTGCATGTGTAGGGGTCCTATAAACTAGTCCTGCTATTATCTTTTATATAGTTTATCTTTAATGAATGTTAGAAGATTATGTCACATGCACACTCCCTGGTGTCCAAGACACTCCACTTCCTCCATGTTCTCTTCATTGAAATCTACACTCAAGCCGACTTATCTCTCTGCCCTACTAAGCTTATAAACTTCACATGAACTCTGAACTTCCTCCTTTCATAGACTCTCTGAAGCTCAGACATCAACTTCAGCTGTTTCTCGTTTGAACAAAGTCATTAACAAACAGCATCTTACTTAACTTCAAGGCACCCCAGACCCCAGCGGACTGCAAACCTGCCCCGCTCTCCACGACAACTAACCTATCCACAGTAGTGTCACCCATCATCCTTTCACAAGAAATTAAAGTGTAATCCCATTCGCTCGATCCGCTTTACCACACTCCATCTTACGCAAGTCTTTCATAGCCTTTCCTTTTTTCATCAAACCACTTTCCCCAGCTCTCTCTCTCTCTCTCTCTCTCTCTCTCTCTCTCTCTCTCTCTCTCTCTCTCTCTCTCTCTCTCTCTCTCTCTCTCTCTCTCTCTCTCTCTCTCTCTCTCTCTCTCTCTCTTGATACCATCTCGTCCCAAACTATCCATGTCTGCTGCCCTTTCATCAAACACATTGAAATGCCTTTGAAATTGTACACTCCGTCTCCTCTTTACGTTTACTTTAACCATTTCCTCACATCGCTGAAGCTCCATGATCTTTAACTTGTTTCCCTCACACTATTCACCTACTTCTGAATTATTTTCCATTAGTTCCTTAAGTTTGCTGATACTTCTTCACCTCAATTTTATTTGTTTTCTTTGTCAGCCATCGCACCTTCCACTTGACCTCCCGCCGCTTCCTCCTGTACATGTCTTAGTCAAATGTACTCATTCCCTGCATGTCTCGCCCATGTACTTACCCTAACTCTTTCAGTAACAAATCAACTACCTCACTCCACCACTTACCACCCTTTCTTACACACCTATATCCCATCTTCCACGTACCACAGCATTCTCTCTCATGTACACGTAATGCTTCCCTAAATATTTCCCATTCTTAATTTACTCCCAAAACTATGTTTACGCTTATCTTTACCATTCGTTTCTCAATCTTTTCTCATATCTAACATATCCCTCTTTCCAAATTCACTCACTTTCACAACCCTCCACCTACCCACATCATTTCCGTTTTCATTAAAGCCTCTACAAACGTCTACCCTCGCCTCCACCAGGAAGTGATCAGTCATCCTACCATCTGATCTCTCTGCAAATTTACATCCTAAAGTCTGTCTTTAGTTTATACACTAGGGAAACCCACTAGCCCATGTATAGTTATGTATCCCCCCTTTTGTTGAGAAAGGATTTCATATAACCAGTCCTTTGTCAAACTCGCATTCACATCGGGTAACAATGGCTCCCAATTAAACCATCAACTTCAATATTACCCATTGTTGAATTCAAATTACTCATCATTATTACTCGATTCCTAGCACTGAAATTGCTGACGCAGTCAATCAGCTTCTCCAAATATGTATGAATAAATGAATATACTGAATATATACAAATGCCATCGCTGCTTTCCAAAATACATTCCATTCCTCACCCACTCCCCTCACGTCATTTGTTCTCACCTTATGCCATTCTACACTCAACCTCTCCAGATATTTCTTCACACAAGTCTCCTTAAAAAGCTCACTTACTCTCACCACTATCTTCTCTCTGTCATTCTCTCTTATTTTTTGAAAACTTTTACAAATCTTCACTTTCGCCTTCACAAGATAGTTACAGTTACATACAAAAGTCTCTCTTTTACACGCCTATCAATGAACAAAGAATCTACTAACGCCCTCTAACCATCTATCCTACTCGCATAAGTATACTAGCGTATATCTCTCTTCTTAAACCAGACATTAGAAATCACCAGACTTTGTTCAGCACACAAATCCACAAACTACTCACCATTTCTATTCACAACAATGAATTCCCCATGCACATCAATCAAACCCTCAACTGCCACATTACTTTTGGATATAAATGTACTGAAAGGGGAAGCTGGTGAGATATCTGATCACTATCTTGTGGAGGCGAAGGTGAAGATTTGTAGAAATTTTCAAAAAATAAGAATAATGTCTGGGAGAAGATAGTGGTGAGAGTAAGTGAGCTTGGAAAGGAGATTTGTGTGAAGAAATACCTGGAGAGATTGAGCGTAGTATGACAAAAGGTGAGAGCAAATGACGTGATGGGAGTGGGTGAGGAATGGGATGTATTTAGGGATGCAGTGATGTCATTTGCATGAGACGCATGTAGCATGAGAAAGTTGGGAGATGGGCAGATTAGAAAGGGTAATTAGTGGTGGGATGAAGAAGTAAAGTTGCTAGGAAGAGAGAAAAGAGAGGTGTTTGGACGGTACTCATAAGGAAGGAGTGCGAATGACCTGAGAGATGTACAAGAAAAAGCGTCGGGAAGTCAAGAGGAAGGTGCAAAGGTTGAAAAAGAGGGCAAATGAGAGTTGGGGTGAGAAAGAATCATTAAATTTTGTGGAGAATAAAAAGATGTTTTGGAAGGACGTAAATAAAGTGCGAAAGAAAAGAGAACAATGCTTGCCTTCATCCTTACTCGGCGCCACTCCGCTTCACAGGAAACAGCATTGCCATTCCCTGCGTCAGCAAGGTAGCACAAAGAAACACACGAAGAAAGGATACATATGCTCATATTCACTCCTTAGCTGCCATGCGTAATGCGCCGAAACCACAGCTCCCTATCCACATCCAGGCCCCACACACCTTTCCATGCTTTACCTCGAAAGTTTCATATGCCCTGGTTCAGTGCATTGACAGAAAGTTGACCCCAGTATAACACATCGTCCAAATTCGCTCTATTCCTTGTAAGACTTTCACCCACCTTCATTTCCAGGCATTGGTCAATCAAAATCTTTCACTCCATCCTTCCATCTCCATTTTTGTCTCCCGCTTCTCCTTGTTCCCTCCACCTCTAACATATACATCTTCTTTGTCAACCTTTCTTCGCTCATTCCCTCCACATGTCCAAACCATTTCAACACACCCTCTTCTGCTCTTTCAAACACACCCTCTTCTGCTCTCTCAAACACTTTTTTCTTTACTAAACATTTGTCTTATCCTTTCATTTCTTATTTGATCAAACCACTTCACACTAAACATTGTCCTCAAACATTTCATTTCCGACACATCCATCCCCCTCCTAAGAACACTACCCGAAGCCAATGCCTCGCAAATATGTAACATTGTAGGAGCTACAGTTCTTTCATACATGCCCATTTTTGCCCTCCAGTATAACACTCTCTCTTTACACGCATTCTTCATTGCTCCCATAACCTTCCTCCCCTCCCCCACCCTATGACTCATTTCCGTTTCGTTGGTTCCATTCGCTGCCAAGTCCACTTCCAGATATCTAAAACACTTCACTTCGTCCAATTTGTAGAGGTTTTCGAAAAAGAGAAGACAAAGTCGAGGAGAAGAGAGTGGTGAGAGTATTTCCACTTGGAAAGGATACTTGTGTGAAGAAGCACCAGGAGAGATTGAGTGTAGAATCGCAAAAGGTGAGAGCAAATGAAGTAAGGGGAGTGGGTGAAGAATGGGATGTATTTAAGAAAGCAGTGTGGTAATGTGCAAGCGACGTATGTAACATGCGAAAACAGGGAGACTGGAAGATTATAAAGGGTTGTGAGTGGTGGGATAAAGAATTATAGTTCTAGTAAAAGAGAACAGAGAGGCGTTTGGGCGGTACTTACAAGGGAGAGGTGCGAGTGATTAAGAGATGTATGAGAGAAAGCGGGGGTAAAGAGAAGGGGCAAGGGTTGAAAAAGAAGGCAAATGAGAGTTGGGGCGAGAGAGTACCATTAAATTTCAGGGTTAATAGAAAAGTTGTTTTGGAGGAAGGTAAATAATGTGGGTAAGACGAGAGAAAAAAAATAGAAATATCAGTGAATGGGATAAAAGGGGTAGTGATAACAGGTAGTGATGAAGTGAGGACATGTAGTAAGTATTTTGAAGGATTGTTAAATGTGTTTGATGATAGAGTGGCAGATGTAGGGTGTCTTGGACGTGGTGGTGTGCGAAGTGAGGAGTCAAAGAAAGTGGTTTGCTAAAGAGAGAAAATGTGGTGAAAGCCTTGCGGATGATGAAATATGGCAAGACGGCGTGAGTCGATAGTATTGCAGTTGAACTCATTACGAAAAGGGGTGACTGTGTTGTTGACTGGTTGGTAAGGATATTCAGTGTATGTATGAATCATGGTGAAGTGCCCGAGGATTGGCAGAATGCATATATAGTGCCATTGTCTAAAGGGAAAGGGGATAGAGGTGAATTTTCAAACTATATATATATATATATATATATATATATATATATATATATATATATATATATATATATATATATATGGTTATTTAATTTGTTTATGGATGGGGTGGTTAGGAAGGTATGCAGTCTTTTGGAGATGAGTGAGCCTGGGAAGTGAGTCAGTTGCTGATGATTCTGGAAACGAGAAAGTTGAGAATAAGTGTAAATAGATGCAAGGTAATTAGGTTCAATAGGAATGAGGTTCAGCTATGTTGGGATGTAAATTTGAATGGAGAAAATTAGAGGAAATGAAGTGTTTTAGATATCTGGGAGTGGACTTAGCAGCGAATTTCACCATGGAAGCGGATGTAAGTCACAGGGTGGGGGAGGAGGCGAAGGCTCTAGGAGCGATGAAGAATATATGGAAAGAGAGAACGTTATCTCGGAGAGCAGAAGTAGGTATATTTAAAGGAATAGTAATTCCAAAAATATTGAATGGTTGCAAGGCATGGCCTTTAGATAGAGTTGTGCGGAGGAGGGTGGATGTGTTGGAAATTAAATGTTTGAGGACAATGTGGTGTGAGGTGGTTTGATCGATTAAGTAATGAAAAGATAAGAGAGATGTATGGTAATAAAAAGGGTGTGGTTTAGAGAGCAGGAGAGGATGTGTTAAAATGGTTTGGAGAGAGAATGAGTAAGGGAAAAATTGACAAAGAGGATATAGGTGTCAGAGGTGGAGAGAACGAGAACTGGGTGACCAAATTGGAGGTAGAAGGATGGAGTAAAAAAGATTTTGAGAGAACGGAGCCTGAAGATACAGGAGAGTGAAAGGCGTAAAAGGAATAGGGTGAACTGGAACGATATGGTATACTGGAATCGATGTGCCGTCAATGGACTGAACATGGGCATATGAAATGTCCAGGTTAAATTGAAAAGGTGTCTAGTTCCCTGCGTTGCTGGAGAAGTACCAGGAACAGCGGAAGAAAGCCAACATTCGCTCAGATCTGTTCTTTAACTGTTGCCGAAACATTAGCTCCCTATCCGCATCCAGGCCACACAGACTTTTCCATGGTTTCCCACGTTGGTTCAACTGATTGACAGCGCATCTCCCTCTGTATGCCATCTCGTTCCATTTAAAATCATTTTCGCTCTATCTTTTAATTACCAATTCGATTTCTCCCTTCTCGTCCCTTTCACTTTTCATACAAATAACCTCTTTGTCAACTTCTCTATATGTCCAAACCATCCCAGCATATCTTCACCTCTCTAAACCACACTCTTCTAGTTACCGTACCTGTCTCTCACTCTTTTATCATTCACTCGATCAACCTACCTCACACCACATATTGTCCTCAAACATTTCACTTCCATACACCACCCTCTTCCGCACATCCTCTTCTATAGTTAATGCCTCATATCCATGCAACATTGTTTTGACTCCTATACCTTCAAATATACTCATTTTCGCCTTCTCTAATTACGACCTCTCTTTCTACATTTTCTTTAATTCCCCTAGAACCTTCACCCTCTCATTCATACAACATCCGCAGCCATGGTTCCATATGCTGCTAAGCACACTCCCAGGTATGTAAAACTCTTCACTATCTCAAAATTTTCTCTTTTCAAACTTACCCCCCCCCCCCTCCCGGCTAATCAGTCCCTCTACCCTGCTAAACCTAACAATCTTGTTTTATTCGCGTTTACTCTAAACCTTTTCCTTTAACATACTCTCCTAAGCTCAGTCACCAACTTTGCAGTTTCTCACTCGAATCTACCACCAGGGCCCTGTCATCAACAAACATCAGCTGACTCACTTTCCAGGCCCCTTCATCCCCTATAGACTGCATACTTACCCCACTCTCCAAGACCGTTGAATTTACCTCCCTCACCACCCCATTCATAAACAAATCAAATAGCCTTGGTATCATCACACACACCTGCCACAGACCAAAGTTCACCTGGACTCGCTGACCCTCCTCTCTTCCTACTCGTACACGTGTATTACACTCTTCAAATAAAACTTCTCACTGTTTTCAGTAGCTTTCCTCCAACACCAATTATTCGCAAAAACTTTCACAACCCTGTCATATGCTTTCTCCAGATCCATAAACGACACTTACAAATCATTCTCACACAAATCCTTTGAAACAATAACCTGACTCACACATCCTCTACAACTCCTGAAACAACAATTTACCTCCTCAGTCAGATGCTCTGTACATACTTAGACCCTCTCAATCACCACTCTCCCATACACCTCACCAGGTAGTTCGAATACTCACCTTTTTTCCCTTGCCTTTATACAGTGGCACTATACATTCATTCCGTTAATCCTCTTTCACCTCACCATGATCTATGACAACAGTGTAAATTCTATCAAATCAACAACACAGTCACCTTCTTTCTTATGAAATTCAAATGGGACACAATCCACTCCATCTCCCTAGCCACGTTTCATTTTCCACTAGGCTTCAGTACCCCTTCTCTCTTCACCGAACCACTTTCCATGACTCACTTCGCATACCTCCCAAAGCCAAGAGCACTACATCTGCCACCCTATCATCAAACGCGTTCAGCAGTCCTTCAAAATGCTCAGTCCATCTCCTCATCTCAACACTACCTTTTAGCGAATTACCATTCCCACCTCTCAATGGTATTCCGATTTGTTCTCTTGTTTTTCTTACACTTATTACCTCCATCCAGAACATCTTTTAATCCTCACTTAAGTTTACTGATACTTGCTTACCCCATATCTCACTGTCATTCTTTTTTAACCCCTGGACCCTCCTCTGGACCTGCTGCCTCTTTTTCTTGCACATCTCCCAGTCAAATGCGCTCTCTCCCTGCAGGTAGGTAATAAAAAGTTGTAAGCGTTGGGATGACGAAGAAAACATGCTTATGAAAAAGAGAGAAAAGATATGTAAGAGCGGTACTGGCAAAGATACAAAATGTGTGGAAGTCGAGAACATTATCTCGGAAAGCAAAAATGGGTATGTTTGAGGGAATAGTGGTTCCAACAATGTTGTATGGTTGCGAGACGTGGGCTATGGATAGAGTTGTGCGCAGGAGGATGGATGTGCTGGAAATGAGATGTTTGAGGACAATGTGTGGTGTGAGGTGGTTTGATTGAGTGAGTAACGTAAGGGTAAGAGAGATGTGTGGAAATAAAAAGAGCGTGGTTGAGAGAGCAGAAGAAGGTGTTTTGAAGTGGTTTGGGCACATGGAGAGAATGAGTGAGGAAAGATTGACCAAGAGGATATATGTGTCGGAGGTGGAGGGAACGAGGAGAAGAGGGAGACCAAATTGGAGGTGGAAAGATGGAGTGAAAAAGATTTTGTGTGATCGGGGCCTGAACATGCAGGAGGGTGAAAGGAGGGCAAGGAATAGAGTGATTTGGAGCGATGTGGTATACCGGGGTTGACGTGCTGTCAGTGGATTGAATCAAGGCATGTGAAGCGTCTGGGGTAAACCATGGAAAGCTGTGTAGGTATGTATATTTGCGTGTGTGGACGTATGTATATACATGTGTATGGGTGGGGGGGTTGGGCCATTTCTTTCGTCTGTTTCCTTGCGCTACCTCGCAAACGCGGGAGACAGCAACAAAGTATAAAAAAAAAAAAAAAAAAAAAAAAAAAATATATATATATATATATATATATATATATATATATATATATATATATATATATATATATATATATATATATACATATATATATATATATATATATATATATATATATATATATATATATATATATATATATCTTTCTTTCTTTCATACTATTCGCCATTTCCCGCGTTAGCGGGGTAACGTTAAGATCAGAGGACTGGGCCTTTGAGGGAATATCCTCACTAGGCCCCCTTCTCTGTTCTTTCTTTTGAAAAATTAAAAGAAAAGAAAAATAAAAATATATCTCGGAATATATTGCGGGAGATCCTAAAATAACTGAAGCTTCATTCCGTAGTCCTGACGGTAAGATGCATCTCCAGATAGATGGAGCAGCAATGGGCTCCCCCTTGAGTGTACTGTTTGAGCAGACAATCATGTTTCACGGAGCGAGAGCGTGGCATTAGACTAGCGCTCCATTAAACCCGACATCTATTGCCGGTACGTCGATGATGTCTTAGTACCCACAGACAGCAAGAACACCCCTGAGCTGCTATGACAGAAGGTGCAAGTGGCATCATGCCTCCAATTCACGTTGGAGAAGGATGTTAAGCAATGAATTCCTTTCTCGTCTTCTGTTTAATGATTGAGGGAGAGCGAGTTTTAGCTGACGAGTATAGGAAACTGATGGGGACAGACCGGCAGCTGAATGGTGAGGCAGTGTACCGATAACTACAAGGATAGCATTATACGGGATTGCATTACCTGAACCTTGTAAAAATGCTCCCTGTGGCCTTTCGTGAAACAGGAGTGAGTGAGGTTACGTCGTGTTTTGCCCAGTGATAGCGATTCAAACACTTATTTTGATGGCATTCTGACGGAACCTCTGCAAATGTATATGGCACCATCTATATTCTCGTAATATATTCACTGCAGCATATAGGCAAAGATGTAGCAAAAACCTGTTCCTCTACAAACAACGACAGAAAGATGAGAGTTGTCGTCCACCGTAGGAGTCCCAATTCTGTAGTGTATGACAATAAAAACCCCATTGATACATTCTACTTAATGCCAAACGGGTTTACCAATACCGCTGCATGACTGGGAACTGAGCAACCCGAAATATATGTTTTAATGGTCAGAATAAAGTCCCCTGGGGCGAGGTATCTTTAACCACATTGATATAGGTGATCCTAGACAACACCACGGATGGACCACAGTGTGAACCTCACAGTTTACGAGATGAAAAGAAACACCATGATCATCGTATCAGTCACGGATATGTGGCCATTAACAGTTTTGGAAGTTGTCAATGTACGTGATAGAGCTCCATCAATAAACATAAGACCAAACAGGTGGCCACAGTTTCCTTGTTAGATAGTCAACAGATTCAGCAGCAAGTAGAAAACCCACCAATAACGTCACTTTCAACAACGAGGCCTTCCGATACCAGCGCTAGGATATGGTCTAAAAGGATAAGGCTAATGAGTAAATTGACAGCGCCTGACCTTGCGTCAGGGTAACATCTGACTGATTCCCAACTGTTTCTTAGATCCCCTCCTCCAACCAACTCCAAAATATTTAGATATGTAAAAGGGGAAACAGAAGGAGTCATGCAGGAAGTGCTCATCCTCCTCGAAGGCTCAGACTGGGGTGTCTGAATGTGTAAGTGGATGTAACGAAAATGAGAAAAAAGAGAGATAATTAGTATGTTTGAAGAAAGGAACCTGGATGTTTTGGCTCTAAGTGAGACAAAGCTCAAGGATAAAGAGGAAGAGTAGATATGGAATGTCTTAGGAATAAAGTCAGGGGTTGGTGAGAGGACAAGAGCAAAGGAAGGAGTAGCACTACTCCTGAACCAGGAGTTCTGGAAGTATGTGATAGAGTGTAAGAAGGTAAATTCTAGATTGATATGGGCAAAACTGAAAGTGGATGGAGAGAGTTAAATGATTACTGTTGCCTATGCACCTGGTCATGAAAAGAAAGATCATGAGAGGCAAGTGTTTGGGGAACAGCTGAGTGAGTGTATTAGTAGCTTTGATGCACGAGACCGGGTTATAGTGATGGGTGACTTGAATGCAAAAGTAAGTAATGTGGAAGTTGAGGGTAAAACTAGCGTACATAGGGTGTTCAGTGTTGTAAATGGATATGATGAATAGCTTGTGGATTTGTGTGCAAAAAAAAAGACTGGTGATTGGGAATACCTGGTTTAAAAAGGGAGATATACATAGATATACGTATGTGAGTAGGAGAGATGGTCAGAGAGCGTTATTGGATTACGTGTTAATTGATGGGCGTGTAAAAGAGAGACTTTTGAATGTTAATGTGCTGAGAGGGGCAGCTGGAGGGATGTCTGATCGCTATCTTTTGGAAGCAAAGGTGAAGATTTGTTGAGGTTTTCAGAAAAGAAGAGAGAAAATTGGGGAAAAGAGAGTGGTGAGTGTAAGTGAGTTTGGAAAGGAGACTTGTATGAAGAAGTAACAGGAGAAATTGAGTGAACGAAGGAAAAAGATGAAAGCAAATGACGTAAAGGGAGTAGGTAAGGAATGAGATGCATTTGGGGAAGCAGAGATGGCCTGCGCAAAAGATACATGTGACATGAGAAAGGTGGGAGGTGGACATATTAGAAAGGGTAGTGATTGATGGAATGAAGAAGTAAGATTGTTGGTGAAAGATGAGAGAGAGGTGTTTGGACGACTTTTGCAGGGAAATAGTACAAACTGGACTGGAATATTTATAAAAGAAAGCAATAGGAGGTAAAGAGAGAGGTGCAAGAGGTGAAAAAAGAGCAAATGAGAGTTGGGGTGAAAGAGTATCATTAGATTTTAGGGAGAATGAAAAGATGCTTAGGAAGGAGGTAAATAACGTGCATAAGGCAGAGGACAAATGAGAACCAGGTTGAAAGGATGAAATGAGGAAGTAATAAAAAGTAGTGATGAAGTGAGGACATTGAGTGAGTATTTTGAAGGCTTGTTAAATGTGTTTAATGATATGGTGGCAGATATAGGGTGTTTTGGTCGGGGTAGTTTGCGAAGTGGGAGGAGCCAGGGAGAATGGTTTCATTAACAAAGAACTAGTAAAAAGCTTTGCGAATGATGAAAGCCGGCAAGGCAGCGGGTTAGGATGGAATTGCAGTGGAATATATTATAAAAGGGGTTGACTGTGTTGTTGATTGGTTGGCAAGGACATTCTATGTATGTATGGTTCATAGTGAAGTGCCTGAGGATTGGCGGAATGCATGCATAGTGCCAGTGTACAAAGGCAAAAGAGATAAAGGTGAGTGTTCAAACTAAAGAGGCATAAGTTTGTTGAGTATTCCTTGGAAATTATATGGGAGGGAATTGATTGAGAGGGTAAAGGCATTTACAGAGCGTAACATTGGGGAAGAGCAGTGTGGTTTCAGAAGTGGTACAGGATGTGTGGATCAGGTGATTGCCTTGAAGAATGTATGTGAGAAATACTTAGAAAAACAGATGGATTTGTATGAAGCATTTATGGATCTGAAAAGGCATATAATAGGGTTGATAAAGATTCTCTGGACATTATTTTAAGAGAATATGGTATGGGCGTTGAGTTGCCAGAAGCAGTAAAAAGCTTTTGCCAAGGATGTAAGGCATGTGTAGGAGTAGGAAGGGAGGAAAATGATTGGTTCTCAGTGATTGTCGGATTGCGGCAGGGGTGCATGATGTCTCCATGGTTTTTAAATTTGTTTATGGATGGGGCGGTTAGAGAGGTGAATGCAAGAGTTTTGAAGAGGGTTGGAGGCGGAGGGAGAGGGGGGGGGGTAAGTATGCAGTCTATACTGGATGAGAGGACTTGGGAAGTGAGTGAGTTATTATTCGCTGATGATACATCGTTGGTGGTAGATTCGGGTGAGAAACTGCAGAGGTTGGTGACTTAGTTTGGTATAATGTGTGAAAGATGAAAGTTGAGAGCAGATATGAATTAGATAAATGTCACTAGGTTCAGTAGGGCTGAGGAACAAGTTAATTGGGAAAAACTTTGAATGGAGTAAAATTGGAGGAACTGAAGTGCACTAGAAATCTGGGAGTGGATTTAGCAGTGGATGGAACCATGGAAGCGAAAGTAAGACACAGGGTGGGGAGGGAGTGGTGATTTTCGGAGCGATGAAGAGGTGTGGAAGGCGAGAGCGTTATCTCAGAGAGGAGAAATGGGTATGTTTGAGGGAATAGTTGTTCCAACAATGATATATGGTTGCGAGGGATGAGCTATGACAGGGTTGTGCAGAGGAGTGTGGATATGTTCGAAAAGAAATGTTTGAGGACAAACTTTGGTGTGAGGGGGTTTGTTACAGCAAGTAATGAAAGGGTAAGAGCTATGTATGCCAGCATATACATAAGTTCAGGCCCTAACCGTTCAAAATATTTTTCACTCCATCCTTCCACCTGTAGATAGGGTAGTACGTCGGAGGGTACATGAGCTGAATTTGAAATATTTGAGAAAGTTATGTGGTGTGATGTGCTTCGATCGAGTAAGTAATGAACAGGTATATATATATATATATATATATATATATATATATATATATATATATATATATATATATATATATATATATATATATATATATATATATATATATATATATATACAATTGAAAATGTGAAGGAAAATAGTGAAATTGGAGAAAAATGTAGCTTAGACATTGAAGCTTATTGATACAGTGGTTAAATTGATGAGAACTGCTATTGACGTTTGTGTAAATAAATTATACATTTCCTTTTTTCCATAGCCAGAGGTTGAATCATTGTGTGACATTCTCTTTTTTCATTCATTTCAAGCTAGAAGTTTCAGTTTTCTAAATTGTTTCTTACATTTCTCATATGTATATATATGTATGTGTGTGTGTATGTATATGTGCGTATGTATGTGTATGTGTGTGTATGTGTATATGTATATATATATGTATATTATCCCTGGGGATAGGGGTGAAAGAATACTTCCCACGTATTCCTCGCGTGTCGTAGAAAGCGACTAGAGGGGACGGGAGCGGGGGGCCAGAAATCCTCCCCTCCTTGTATTAACTTTCTAAAATGGGAAACAGAAGAAGGAGTCACGCGGGGAGTGCTCATCCTCCTCGAAGGCTCAGAGTGGGGTGCCTAAATGTGTGTGGATGTAACCAAGATGTGAAAAAAGGAGAGATAGGTAGTATGTTTGAGGAAAGGAACCTGGATGTTTTGGCTCTGAGTGAAACGAAGCTCAAGTGTAAAGGGGAAGAGTGGTTTGGGAATGTCTGGGGAGTAAAGTCAGGGGTTAGTGAGAGGACAAGAGCAAGGAAAGGAGTAGCAATACTCTTGAAACAGGAGTTGTGGGAGTATGTGATAGAGTGTAAGAAAGTAAATTCTCGATTAGTATGGGTAAAACTGAAAGTTGATGGAGAGAGGTGGGTGATTATTGGTGCATATGCACCTGGGCATGAGAAGAAAGATCAAGAGAGGCAAGTGTTTTGGGAGCAGCTGAATGGGTGTCTTAGTGGTTTTGATGCACGAGACCGGGTCATAGTGATGGGTGATTTGAATGCAAAGGTGAGTAATGTTGCAGTTGAGGGAATAATTGGTATACATGGGGTGTTCAGTGTTGTAAATGGAAATGGTGAAGAGCTTGTAGATTTATGTGCTGAAAAAGGACTGATGATTGGGAATACCTGGTTTAAAAAGCGAGATATACATAAGTATACTTATGTAAGTAGGAGAGATGGCCAGAGAGCGTTATTGGATTACGTGTTAATTGACAGGCGTGCGAAAGAGAGACTTTTGGATGTTAATGTGCTGAGAGGTGCAACTGGAGGGATGTCTGATCATTATCTTGTGGAGGCTAAGGTGAAGATTAGTATGGGTTTTCAGAAAAGAAGGAGTGAATGTTGGGGTGAAGAGGGTGGTGAGAGTAAGTGAGCTTGAGAAGGAGACCTGTGTGAGGAAGTACCAGGAGAGACTGTGTACAGAATGGAAAAAGGTGAGAACAATGGAAGTAAGGGGAGTGGGGGAGGAATGGGATGTATTTAGGGAATCAGTGATGGATTGCGCAAAAGATGCTTGTGGCATGAGAAGAGTGGGAGGTGGGTTGTTTAGAAAGGGTAGTGAGTGGTGGGATGAAGAAGTAAGAGTATTAGTGAAAGAGAAGAGAGAGGCATTTGGACGATTTTTGCAGGGAAAAAATGCAATTGAGTGGGAGAAGTATAAAAGAAAGAGACAGGAGGTCAAGAGAAAGGTGCAAGAGGTGAAAAAAAGGGCAAATGAGAGTTGGGGTGAGAGACTATCAGTAAATTTTAGGGAGAATGAAAAGATGTTCTGGAAGGAGGTAAATAGGGTGCGTAAGACAAGGGAGCAAATGGGAACTTCAGTGAAGGGCGCAAGTTGGGAGGTGATAACAAGTAGTGGTGATGTGAGAAGGAGATGGAATGAGTATTTTGAAGGTTTGTTGAATGTGTCTGATGACAGAGTGGCAGATATAGGGTGTTTTGGTCGAGGTGGTGTGCAAAGTGAGAGGGTTAGGGAAAATGATTTGGTAAACAGAGAAGAGGTAGTGAAAGCTTTGCGGAAGATGAAAGCCGGCAAGGCAGCAGGTTTGGATGGTATTGCAGTGGAATTTATTAAAAAAGGGGGTGACTGTATTGTTGACTGGTTGGTAAGGTTATTTAATGTATGTATGACTCATGGTGAGGTGCCTGAGGATTGGCGGAATGCGTGCATAGTGCCACTGTACAAAGGCAAAGGGGATAAGAGTGAGTGCTCAAATTACAGAGGTATAAGTTTGTTGAGTATTCCTGGTAAACTATATGGGAGGGTATTGATTGAGAGGGTGAAGGCATGTACAGAGCATCAGATTGGGGAAGAGCAGTGCGGTTTCAGAAGTGGTAGAGGATGTGTGGATCAGGTGTTTGCTTTGAAGAATGTATGTGAGAAATACTTAGAAAAGCAAATGGATTTGTATGTAGCATTTATGGATCTGGAGAAGGCATATGATAGAGTTGATAGAGATGCTCTGTGGAAGGTATTAAGAATATATGGTGTGGGAGGCAAGTTGTTAGAAGCAGTGAAAAGTTTTTATCGAGGATGTAAGGCATGTGTACGTGTAGGAAGAGAGGAAAGTGATTGGTTCTCAGTGAATGTAGGTTTGCGGCAGGGGTGTGTGATGTCTCCATGGTTGTTTAATTTGTTTATGGATGGGGTTGTTAGGGAGGTAAATGCAAGAGTCCTGGAAAGAGGGGCAAGTATGAAGTCTGTTGGGGATGAGAGAGCTTGGGAAGTGAGTCAGTTGTTGTTCGCTGATGATACAGCGCTGGTGGCTGATTCATGTGAGAAACTGCAGAAGCTGGTGACTGAGTTTGGTAAAGTGTGTGGAAGAAGAAAGTTAAGAGTAAATGTGAATAAGAGCAAGGTTATTAGGTACAGTAAGGTTGAGGGTCAAGTCAATTGGGAGGTGAGTTTGAATGGAGAAAAACTGGAGGAAGTGAAGTGTTTTAGATATCTGGGAGTGGATCTGTCAGCGGATGGAACCATGGAAGCGGAAGTGGATCATAGGGTAGGGGAGGGGGCGAAAATTCTGGGAGCCTTGAAGAATGTGTGGAAGTCGAGAACATTATCTCGGAAAGCAAAAATGGGTATGTTTGAAGGAATAGTGGTTCCAACAATGTTGTATGGTTGCGAGGCGTGGGCTATGGATAGAGTTGTGCGCAGGAGGATGGATGTGCTGGAAATGAGATGTTTGAGGACAATGTGTGGTGTGAGGTGGTTTGATCGAGTAAGTAACGTAAGGGTAAGAGAGATGTGTGGAAATAAAAAGAGCGTGGTTGAGAGAGCAGAAGAGGGTGTTTTGAAGTGGTTTGGGCACATGGAGAGGAATGAGTGAGGAAAGATTGACCAAGAGGATATATGTGTCGGAGGTGGAGGGAACGAGGAGAAGAGGGAGACCAAATTGGAGGTGGAAAGATGGAGTGAAAAAGATTTTGTGTGATCGGGGCCTGAACATGCAGGAGGGTGAAAGGAGGGCAAGGAATAGAGTGAATTGGAGCGATGTGGTATACCGGGGTTGACGTGCTTTCAGTGGACTGAAGCAGGGCATGTGAAGCGTCTGGGGTAAACCATGGAAAGCTGTGTAGGTATGTATATTTGCGTGTGTGGACGTATGTATATACATGTGTATGGGGGGGGGGGTTGGGCCATTTTCTTTCGTCTGTTTCCTTGCGCTACCTCGCAAACGCGAGAGACAGCGACAAAGTATAATAAAAAAAAAATATAAATATATATATATATATATATATATATATATATATATATATATATATATATATATAAATATATATATATATATATATTTGTATCATTTTTCCATTTTCCTTTGTCGCTGTCTCCCGCGTTAGCGAGGTAGCGCAGAGAAACAGACGAAAGGATGGCCCAACCCACACACATACACATGTATATACATACACGTCCTCACACGCAACTATACATACCTATACATCTCAACGTATACATATATATATACACACACACAGACATATACATATATACACATGTACATAATTCATACGGTCTGCCTTTATTCATTCCCATCGCCATCTCACCACTCATCAAATAACAACCCCCTCCCCCTTCAAGTGTGCGAGGTAGCGGTAGGAAAATACAACAAAGGCCCCATTCGTTCACACTCAGTCTCTAGCTGTCATGTAAAAGTGCACCGAAACCAAAGCTCCCTTTCCACATCCAGACCTCAAACAACTTTCCATGGATTACCCCAGACGCTTCACATGCCCTGGTTCAATCCATTGACAGCACGTCAACCCCGGTATACCACATCGTTCCAATTCACTCTATTCCTTGCACGCCTTTCACCCTCCTGCATGTTCAGGCCCCGATCACTCAAAATCTTTTTCACTCCATCTTTTCACCTCCAATTTGGTCTCCCACTTCTCCTCGTTCCCTCCACCTCCGACACATATATCCTCTTGGTCAATCTTTCCTCACACATTCTTCCATGCGACCAAACCATTTCAAAACACCCTCTTCTGCTCTCTCAACCACACTCTTTTTATTTCCACACATCTCTCTTACCCTATTATTACTTACTCGATCAAACCACCTCACACCACATATTGTCCTCAAACATCTCATTTCCAGCACATCCACCCTCCTGAGAACAACTCTATCCATAGCCCACGACTCGCAACCAGACAATATTGTTGGAACCACTATTCCTTCAAACATACCCATTTTTGCATACCGAGATAATGTTCTCGACTTCTACATATTCTTCAAGGCTCCCAACGAAGGCCACATTCGTTCACACTCAGTGTCTAGCTGTCATGGATTGTGCACCGAGGCCACAGCTCCCTTTCCACATCCAGGCCCCACAAAACTTTCCATGGTTTACCCCAGACGCTTCAAATGCCCTGGCTCAATCCAATGACACCACGTCGACCCCGGTATACCACATCGTTCCAATTCACCCTATTCCTTGCATGCCTTTTACCCTCCTGCATGTTCTGGCTCCGATCACTCAAAATTTTTTTTCACTATGATGAACAGGTGTACAGTCTTCGAGTGAGCAATGAAATTCGTATGTGACATGACTTCTCTTGAAAGTCGCTGGTCTTAGTGCTGGGCTGTTTTTAAGCAAAAGATATGATTTTTTTTGCTTTGGTAACACAAAACGAAATTTAGTTTCTGGTTGTAGTTGGGAGGCCTCAGGTATATCTAGATTATGCCCCTGATCACACGTTCATTCAAGATGTACAAAGTAGACATAAGGGCCTTGTAGTGAAGGTAGATGGGGAATAGGGGGTACTGTCTGATTTCGGGGAGTCTGGTTCGTGGATGGTCTTGTTTGGTGGCTTCCTCGGTACCACCTCTCCAAGTTCTTGCGAATAGAGGAGCAGATTTTCTTATATGAATAACCATTATTTACTAAGACCTAAGTGACTCGGTCTCGTTCTTGACTGGTGCAGGTCGACGACGATCAGCAGGATGAGGCTCTTCTCACATAAGCATTCATGATGGAGTCCTTATACCGCTGGGAGCACTCACTCTTACCCGTTCAGACAGTATCCAGGATTGGTGGCTCTGACGTATACGTTGGTGTTGAACTGATCGTCCGATTGCTTAAATAAAATATCCAGGAAAGGAGAGAGCCATCGACGCTGTTTTCTATCATGAAGTTGAGACTTAACTTCTCCATAAACCTCCTCCTCAGTTCCTCTATGTTTCGAACTTGAACGATGATATCGTCTACATAAGGACAGTAAACCGGAGGCTTCTCGATTTCTTCAAAAACCATCTCCTCCATAGTAGCCATGAAGTTTGCGAAGAGCACTCCCAGTGAGGTGACCATGGCGACGCCGTCTGTCTGGACATCCGTCCGCGGAGACACACGAAGTACGTTGAAGCACGTTGGTACACCGCTGGAGGAGGGTTTCGAAGGGTGACTCTGGAATATCCAATGTAGGAGTGTCGTTGTTTCTATATACTCGATTCAGGATAAAATCGATTGTCTGGTCCACATGCAAGTGTGTCACAAGGGTCTCCACATCTTGGCGGTGATTGTTCCTTCTGCAGTAGAGATCGATATCACGTCCAAGAAGTCGGTGGCAGACGACAGACTGTCGCTGTCAGGAACGGAGTATGTCAAAAGTTTGTTCAGCCACTTCGCCAGCTTATAGGTCGGCTTGGAAATGTGGTTGAATATAGGTCTAGAAGGGCTTTTAGGTTCGTGAGCTTTGACATTTCCTTACGCGTATCCCAGACATAATCTCCAGAGAGCCCTACAAACATAACTCCTCCATTCCTCCATTTTACTACGTGATGGCCTGGTTCACATTCTTCTTGAGGTTCTCGATCGGGTTTCCATCGTTTGAAATATTGTTCGACCTGGAGGGTGAAGGTTGCCATGACCTCTTTCGTAAGCCAATGGACGTTATCAAGAAGGATCTCGACTTGTAGAGTTTTCTGGCAAGGGCTTGGTTTGGACTTATGGCCGAGTTGTCCAACAAAAGGAGCTCTCACCAAAGTAAGATCATTGAAAGACAAAACATTCAAGCAGCTAAACAGCTGCGAGAGTATAGTTGGATTACCGTCAGACGAGCAAATAAAGCGGCTGCTGATGTTCTCATTCCCACTGAGGAGTACACAGAGAAGATGGACAACCTAAACGATGCAACGAATCCGGAGGATTACAAGAAATATGTAGCTACCAACACACACACACACACACACACACACACACACACACACACAAATGGAATCAAACGAATTCACCTCCCCGTACAGAGCAAATTTACATATCATACCGAAGCTGGATCGTGCTTCTCATGCCTGGTCACCTCACCTGAAGAATCACAAAGATGTAATGGAAGGGTCCAGAGAAAAGCAACCAAGATGCTACCTGAACTGAGAGAAGCTGAGCTACAATGGGAAGTTGAGGACTATGCAGCCGTCCACATTAGAGTAGAGGAGAGAGAGGGGTGACTTGATAACAGCTTTTATACTCTTAGATGAACTGGATGTTGTCGATAGTGAACAGTTCTCCAAGAAGTGCATCATCATTATTACCAGAGACTACAATCAAAAGCTGAGAAGGAGTTTGGGTCAGAAAGGAGGTGAAGAAATACTGATTTATCGAAAGGCTGGAGGATGGTTGGAATGGTCTAGGTAAGGAGACGGGGAATAATGACAGCCTTACAAAGATTTAAAAATCTTCATGATAGCATTCGCAGATATTTCACAAGAGTGTTAAACTTCTCCCCGTTTTTATACACACACACACACACACACACACACACACACACAATCCTAGTGGTAAGACCGAGGTGACTGTTGGTGTGTCTCCCGCAGGTGTCGTGGTTAAGGAAGAGGGACTACCAGCTGCTGACGGTGGGGCTGCACACCCACTCCAGCGACGACAGGTTCTCCATCAACAACGTCCACTGGGTGAGTTGGCTTCAACTGAGGACACGCCAACCTCCGTCTCCAACTCCTCCGTCTGCTGGCATTACTAGGTTCCCTCTCCTGTAATGTTGTGGTTCGCAACCATTGAGTTTCGTTCCACAACCTGTACCTCTTCCACTGTTTGCACAGCTCTACTGCGAAAATCAAATCAAACACTCTCGCATAAAATAGCTTGAATAGATTTTGTGTTTAAGGCGTTGCTTAGCTCATAAGAAATACTTACGACTGAAGAGTCTAACATTACATGCCATCTGGATGACTGTCTCGCACCATTAGTGGGCGTGTGTGTGTACACCACGTTAATCTCTTCCAGCAACTACTGTAAAATCGTCTATAGTTATGATAAAAACATTAGGGTTCTTGCATGAAAAAGATGAAATGGAGGTGATAATGACCTTTCTGAAGTCCGCATCATTTTGCTCCAAGGGTCAGGATATCAGTCTGGTTGACCCAAGACCACCGAACACCAACAGGTTTCCCTCCCTCTTAAAGGAGATGAGATGCCTAAACATTTCCCTCGCTCTCCACCATCTTATCTCTCGTAGCATTAAAACTTTTCTCGTTTCCCTCCATAACCTACACTTAAGACCCTCTTTCATTAGAGTACCAGGATTATGGCTCCCTTTTTACCTAAGCAGGATGTAGCTGACAATCGTCTTTTGAATCCTTACTCGTCTGGATTTACTGGATATTTCCCACGACTGCCATTTTATATTTCGTCTGCATTACCAGCTCTGATATTCTCAAGTCAGCTTCTGTCTCCTTCCTGCTTAGCCACGGGTCCTGCTCCTTTATCTGGGTCTTTTGTCGTCAGCGCCAGTTCCAAAACCGAGAGTTTTTCGTCGCTCTTGTCTGAACCCACATGTTCAACTTGTTATCATACAACTTGTTATGTAAACTTTGTTCAAACTCTTTCATACGAGCAGCATTTCTCCTCCCTTGGTTGATTTCATGCACACTTTCAAATGGGTTACCCCAGCTCATAAGCCACATGCACAGAAATGCAAAAAAAAAAAAAAAAAGAGTGTGCATTTATAGTGATCTAGAGAAGAGCTGCTCTATTTCTTTCACTGTTCGTCTAAATCTGTTTATGGAATGTAGCTTCCCTTTGCTTATTCCTACTGGTGACACTGTAGTGTGGATGTTTATACTCGACTTACGGAAGAAAATAAGTTATAAGGTATACCCATCCCACACTGTCATACTGACCACATAAACTTACGCACAAGCACAACCTAGACCTGGACTCCCCAGTGTATTATAACCACATCCACCGAGGTCATTGTTATTCCTACCAGGCCTCTGCCTCACTTGCTGCATAAGAGAATGACCCTTGGTAATCACATCTCCTCGTATTTCTCTGCCCCACGGTTTACATAACTTCCTAGTTCGTTGGTTCTTTAATATCTTGTGGCACAGAAGGGGCACCCAGAACAAAGAACTCAGTTTATAGTGTTCTAGATATAGTTCATGAAGTCAACTATTTTCAGAGTTAAGGTGAGAGTCTTGTGTGGTAAAATTCTTTTCTCTTTTTTCTGAAGTTTAATCATGATGTTAAGGATCATGCCTTATCGTCGTCGTAATCATACTCCGATGATAACTATGGAAGGAAATGTGTGATTCAAGAATGATGAAGAGCTTGTCAAGTTGTGTGCTAAAAAGAAAGATTGGAAGAAATTGGTCAAAAAGCTGATACATGCATAGATTTGCGCAGATGAATTGGGTTAAGGGTCATCGGATATTCTGGATTATGCTCTAACTGACAAACTTATATTGATGACATTGTTGGATGTGAACGTGCTGAGAGGCAACAGGTGTCATGTTTGGTCACTTTTTGGTGGAGGCGAGTGTGGGAGTTTGTAATAGTTTTAGGAAACTGGAAACGAAATCTAGAAGTAACGCGATGCAAGTAAATGCGCTTGGAAATTGAGTTTGTTTGCAAAGATACCCATAGAGAATGAGTGTAAAGCTACATAAGGGGTGTATAAATTAAGAAAGGGGACTGGACGAAGAGTACGTAACTATAGTGTAAAATGTTTAAGAATTCTGAGTTTACAAGTTCGGGTGAATTACGTGAGGTGCGAAAGATGGGATCTGAACGTATGAGAAAGTGTAGGAAGTGGTGGGATGCAAAAAGCTTAATTGCTGATACAGAGAAAAGGGAGATGTGTAGACGTTATCTGCGGAGACGATTGTCATTGATAGGAAGGTGTACAAGAGAAAGAGGAAGAAGGTCAGGAGGAAGGTACAGAAGGTGGAAATGATCGCAGTTGAGAATCAGGGAGAATGAATGCATCTGAAGTAGGTAAATACTGCTGAAAGGAAATAAATAAAGGAAAATGATATTAAAGAGACTAGATATGGAAGTACTGAATGGCAGACTCCGACATTTAATCTCTTCCACCCCCAACAGTGAGGCCTGTTTTGCCAGATAAGCATGCAGTTCACTTCTCTAACCCAGTAGCATCTTCCAATCACTTCCCCTCTCATATATCATAGTAAGAGACTTTATGTTTTCCATGCTGTTGCTCACTGCATATACTGGGCAATTATGATATATAGTTTATGAACTTGGCTGTCAGAATGCCTGTTTCATAAAATAGGCAGTATACATGACCAATTCATGACCTGGGCAACGTTAAAATATAGAATATACATTTTCTCTTGGACAATCACGTGTATAACAAATGGCGTCCAAGACACATCTCTTCGTTGTATATCACTTGACTTATATTTCTATCTTGTATCTAACCCTATGATGTTATTATTACACGAAAGTGCACGTGGGAACTTATCGTGTTTTCATTTTCCCCTTGGACTCATAGGAATATATGTGATATATCTATTAACTAGTGTACATGGGGTGTTCAGTGTTGTAAATGGAAATGGTGAAGAGTTTGTAGATTTATGTGCTGAAAAAGGACTGGTGATTATGAATTCCTGGTTTAAAAAGAGAGATATACATAAGTATACGTATGTAAGTAGGAGAGATGGCCAGAGAGCGTTATTGAATTACGTGTAAATTGATAAGCGCGCGAAAGAGAAACTTTTGGATGTTAATGTGCTGAGAGGCGCAAATAGAGGGATGTTTGATCATTATCTTGTGGAGGCGAAGGTGAAGATTTGTAGAGGTTTTCAGAAAAGAAAGAAGAGAGAATGTTGGGGTGAACAGATGGTGAGAGTAAGTGAGCTTGGGAAGGAGACTTCTGTGAGGAAGTACCAGGAGAGACTGAGTACAGAATGGAAAAAGGTGAGAAAAAAGGACGTAAGGGGAGTTGGGGAGGAATGGAATGTATCTAGGGAAGCAGTAATGGCTTGCGCAGAAAATACTTATGAAATTAGAAGTGTGGGAGGTAGGCAGACTAGAAAAGGTAGTGAGTGGTGGGATGAAGAAGTAAGATTATTAGTGAAAGAGAAGAGAGAGACATCTGGGAGATTTTTGCATGGAAATAATGCAAATGACTGTGAGATGTATAAAAGAAAGAGCCAGGAGGTCAAGAGAAAGGTGCAACAGGCGAAAAAGAGGGCAAATGAGAGTTGGGGTGAGAGAGTATCATTAAATCTCATGGAGAATAAACAGATGTTTTGGAAGGAAGTAAATAAAGTGCTTTAATAAAGAAAAACTGGAGGAAGTAAAGTGATTTAGATATCTGGCAGCGTATGGAACCATGGAAGCAGAAGTGAATCATAGGGTGGGGGAGGGGGCGAAAATCCTGGGAGCCTTGAAGAATGTATGGCAGTCGAGAACATTATCTCGGAAAGCAAAAATGGCTATGTTTGTACGAATTGTGGCTCCAACAATGTTGTATGGTGGCGAGGCGTGGGCTATGGAAAGAGGTGTGCGCATGAGGGTGGATGTGCTGGAAATGAGATGTTTGAGGACAATATGTGGTGTGAGGTCCTTTGATCGAGTAAGTAATGTAAGGGTAAGAGAGATTTGTGGGAATAAGAAGAGCGTGGTTGAGAGAGTTGAAGAGGGTGTTTTGAAATGGTTTGGGCACATGGAGAGAATGAGTGAGGAAAGATTGACCAAGAGGATATATGTGTCGGAGGTGGAGGGAACGAAGAGAAGTGGGAGACCAAATTGGAGGTGGAAAGATGGAGTGAAAAAGATTTTGAGTGATTGGGGCCTGAACATGCAGGAGGGTGAAAGGCGGACAAGGAATAGAGTGAATTGGATCGATATGGTATACCGGGGTCGACGTGTCATCAATGGATTGAATAAGGGCATGTGAAGCGTCTGGGGTAAACCATGGAAAGTTCTCTGGGGCCTGGATGTGGAAAGGGAGCTGTGGTTTCGGGCATTATTGCATGGCAGCTAAAGACCGAGTGTGAACGAATGGGGCCTTTGTTGTCTTTTCCTAGCTCTACCTCGCACACATGTGGGGGTACGGGGACGTTATTCCATGTGTGGCGAGTTGGCGATGGGAATGAATAAAGGCAGACAATGTGAATTGTGTACTTGTGTATATATGTGTATGTCTGTGTATATATATATATATATATATATATATATATATATATATATATATATATATATATATATATATATATATATATATATATATATATGTATATATATATATATATATATATATATATATATATATATATATATATATATATATATATATATATATATATATATATATATATATATATATATATATACATATATATATATATATATATATATATATATATATATATATATATATATATATATATATATATATATATATATATATATATATATATATATATTATCCCTGGGGATAGGGGAGAAAGAATACTTCCCACGTATTCCCTGCGTGTCGTAGAAGGCGACTAAAAGGGGAGGGAGCGGGGGGCTGGAAATCCTCCCCTCTCAATTTTTTTTAATTTTCCAAAAGAAGGAACAGAGAAGGGGGCTAAGTGAGGATATTCCCTCAGTGGCCCAGTTCTCTGTTCTTAACGCTACCTCGCTAACGCGGGAAATGGCGAATAGTTTGAAAAAAAAAAAAAAAAAAAATATATATATATATATATATATATATATATATTTTTTTTTTTTTTTTATTATACTTTGTCGCTGTCTCCCGCGTTTGCGAGGTAGCGCAAGGAAACAGACGAAAGAAATGGCCCAACCCACCCCCATACACATGTATATACATACGTCCACACACGCAAATATACATACCTACACAGCTTTCCATGGTTTACCCCAGACGCTTCACATGCCTTGCTTCAATCCACTGACAGCACGTCAACCCCGGTATACCACATCGCTCCAATTCATTCTATTCCTTGCCCTCCTTTCACCCTCCTGCATGTTCAGGCCCCGAACACACAAAATCTTTCTCACTCCATCTTTCCACCTCCAATTTGGTCTCCCTCTTCTCCTTGTTCCCTCCACCTCCGACACATATATCCTCTTGGTCAATCTTTCCTCACTCATCCTCTCCATGTGCCCAAACCACTTCAAAACACCCTCTTCTGCTCTCTCAACCACGCTCTTTTTATTTCCACACATCTCTCTTACCCTTACGTTACTCACTCGATCAAACCACCTCACACCACACATTGTCCTCAAACATCTCATTTCCAGCACATCCATCCTCCTGCGCACAACTCTGTCCATAGCCCACGCCTCGCAACCATACAACATTGTTGGAACCACTATTCCTTCAAACATACCCATTTTTGCTTTCCGAGATAATGTTCTCGACTTCCACACATTCTTTAAGGCCCCCAGGATTTTCGCCCCCTCCCCCACCCTATGATCCACTTCCGCTTCCATGGTTCCATCCGCTGCCAGATCCACTCCCAGATATCTAAAACACTTCACTTCCTCCAGTTTTTCTCCATTCAAACTCACCTCCCAATGGACTTGACCCTCAACCCTACTCTACCTAATAACCTTGCTCTTATTCACATTTACTCTTAACTTTCTTCTTCCACACACTTTTCCAAACTCAGTCACCAGCTTCTGCAGTTTCTCATATGAATCAGCCACCAGCGCTGTATCATCAGCGAACAACAACTGACTCACTTCCCAAGCTCTCTCATCCCCAACAGACTTCATACTTGCCCCTCTTTCCAAAACTCTTGCATTTACCTCCCTAACAACCCCATCCACAAACAAATTAAACAACCATGGAGACATCACACACCCCTGCCGCAAACCTACATTCACTGAGAACCAATCACTTTCCTCTCTTCCTACACGTACACATGCCTTACATCCTCGATAAAAACTTTTCACTGCTTCTAACAACTTTCCTCCCACACCATATATTCTTAATACCTTCCACAGAGCATCTCTATCAACTCTATCATATGCCTCCTCCAGATCCATAAATGCTACATACAAATCCATTTGCTTCTCTAAGTATTTCTCACATACATTCTTCAAAGCAAACACCTGATCCACACATCCTCTACCACTTCTGAAACCACACTGCTCTTCCCCAATCTGATGCTCTGTACATGCAATTGAGTGGGAGATGTATAAAAGAAAGAGACAGGAGGTCAAGAGAAAGGTGCAAGAGGTGAAAAAAAGGGCAAATGAGAGACAAGGGAGCAAATGGGAACTTCAGTGAAGGGCGCAAATGGGGAGGTGATAACAAGTAGTGGTGATGTGAGAAGGAGATGGAGTGAGTATTTTGAAGGTTTGTTGAATGTGTTTGATGATAGAGTGGCAAACATAGGGTGTTTTGGGCGAGGTGGTGTGCAAAGTGAGAGGGTTAGGGAAAATGATTCGGTAAACAGAGAAGAAGTAGTGAAAGCTTTGCGGAAGATGAAACCCGGCAAGGCAGCATGTTTGGATGGTATTGCAGTGGAATCTATTATATATATATATATATATATATATATATATATATATATATATATATATATATATATATATATATATATATATATATGTACATTGAGATGTATAGGTTTATATATTTTGCGTGTGTGGACGTGTATGTACATATATGATTATGGGGGTGGGTTGGGCCATTTCTTTCGTCTGTTTCCTTGTGCTACCTCGCAAACGCGGGAGACAGCGACAAAGTATAATAAAATAATAATAATATATATAAATATACATATATATATATATATATATATATATATATATATATATATATATATATATATATATATATATATATATATATATATATATATATATATATATATATATATATATATATATGTATATATGTACATATACATATATATATATATATATATATATATATATATATATATATATATATATATATATATATATATATATATATATATATATATATATATATATATATATATATATATATATATATATATATATATATATATATATATATATATATATATATATATATATATATATATATATATATATATATATATATATACATACCTACACAGCTTTCCATGGTTTACCCCAGACGCTTCACATGCCTTGATTCAATCCACTGACAACATGTCAACCCCGGTATACCACATCGCTCCAGTTCACTCTATTCCTTGCCCTCCTTTCACCCTCCTGCATGTTCAGGCCCCGATTACACAAAATCTTTTTCACTGCATCTTTCCACCTCCAATTTGGTCTCCCTCTTCTCCTCGTTCCCTACACCTCCGACACATATCCTCTTGGTCAATCTTTCCTCACTCATTCTCTCCATGTGCCCAAACCACTTCAAAACACCCTCTTCTGCTCTCTCAACCACGCTCTTTTTATTTCCACACATCTCTCTTACCCTTACGTTACTCACTCGATCAAACCACCTCACACCATACATTGTCCTCAAACATCTCATTTCCAGCACATCCATCCTCCTGCGCACAACTCTATCCATATCCCACGTCTCGCAACCATACAACATTGTTTGAAACACTATTCCTTCAAACATACCCATTTTTGCTTTCCGAGATAATGTTCTCGACTTCCACACATTCTTCAAGGCCCCCAGAATTTTCGCCCCCTCCCCCACCCTATGATCCACTTCCGCTTCCATGGTTCCATCCGCTGCCAGATCCACTCCCAGATATCTAAAACACTTCACTTCCTCCAGTTTTTCTCCATTCAAACTCACCTCCCAATGGACTTGACCCTCAACCCTACTGTACCTAATAACCTTGCTCTTATTCACATTTACTCTTAACTTTCTTCTTCCACACACTTTATCAAACTCAGTCACCAGCTTCTGCAGTTTCTAACATGAATCAGCCACCAGCGCTGTATCATCAGCGAACAACAACTGACTCACTTCCCAAGCTCTCCCATCCCCAACAGACTTCATACTTGCCCCTCTTTCCAAAACTCTTGAATTTACCTCCCTAACAACCCCATCCATAAACAAATTAAACAACCATGGAGACATCACACACCCCTGCCGCAAACCTACATTCACTGAGAACCAATCACTTTCCTCTCTTCCTACACGTACACATGCCTTACATCCTCGATAAAAACTTTTCACTGCTAACAACTTTCCTCCCACACCATATATTCTTAATACCTTCCACAAAGCATCTCTATCAACTCTATCATATGCCTTCTCCAGATCCATAAATGCTACATACAAATCCATTTGCTTTTCTAAGTATTTCTCACATACATTCTTCAAAGCAAACACCTGATCCACACATCCTCTACCACTTCTGAAACCACACTGCTCTTCCCCAATCTGATGCTCTGTACATGCCTACACCCTCTTAATCAATACCCTCCCATATAATTTACCAGGAATACTCAACAAACTTATACCTCTGAAATTTGAGCACTCACTCCTATCCCCTTTGCCTTTGTACAATGGCACTATGCACGCATTCCGCCAATCCTCAGGCACCTCACCATGATTCATACATACATTAAATAACCTTACCAACCAGTCAATAATACAGTCACCCCCTTTTTTAATATATTCCACTGCAATACCATCGAAACCTGCTGCCTTCCTGGCTTTAATCTTCCGCATAGCTTTTACTACCTCTTCTCTGTTTACCAAATCATTTTCGCTAACCCTCTCACTTTGCACACCACTTCGACCAAAACACCCTATATCTGCCACTCTATCATCAAACACATTCAACAAACATTCAAAATACACACTTCATCTCTTTCTTACATCACCACTACTTGTTATCACCTCCCCATTTGCGCCCTTCACTGAAGATCCCATTTGCTCCCTTGTCTTACGCACTTTATTTACCTCCTTCCAGAACATCTTTTTATTCTCCCTAGATATTAATGATACTCTCTCACCCCGACTCTCATTTGACCTCTTTTTCACCTCTTGCACCTTTCTCTTGACCTCCCTGTCTCTTTCTTTTATACATCTCCCACTCAATTGCATTTTTTCCCTGCAAAAATCGTCCAAATGCCTCTCTCTTCTCTTTCACTAATACTCTTACTTCTTCATCCCACCACTCACTACCCTTTCTAATCAACCCACCTCCCACTCTTCTCATGCCACAAGCATCTTTTGCGCAATCCATCACTGATTCCCCGAAATACATCCCATTCCTCCCCTACTCCCCTTACTTCTATTGTTATATATATATATATATACATACATATATATATATATATACATATATATATATATATATATATATATATATATATATATATATATATATATATATATATATATATATATATATATATATATATATATATATATATTTTTTTTTTTTCATACTATTCGCCATTTCCCGCGATAGCGAGGTAGCGTTAAGAACAGAGGACTGGGCCTTTTTTGGAATATCCTCACCTGGCCCTCTCTGTTCCTTCTTTTGGAAAATTAAAGAAAAAAAAAAAAAAGAGAGAGGGGAGGATTTCCAGCCCCCCCCTCCCTCCCCTTTTAGTCGCCTTCTACGACACGCAGGGAATATGTGGGATGTATTCTTAATCCCCTATCCCCAGGGATAATATATATATATATATATATATATATATATATATATATATATATATATATATATATATATATATATATATATATATATATATATATATATATATATATAGATATATATATGGGAAGTGAGTCAATTGTTGTTCGCTGATGATACAGCGCTGGTGGCTTATTCATGTGAGAAACTGCAGAAGCTGGTGACTGAGTTTGGAAAAGTGTGTGGAAGAAGAAAGTTAAGAGTAAATGTGAATAAGAGCAAGGTTATTAGGTACAGTAGGGTTGAGGGTCAAGTCAACTGGGAGGTGAGTTTGAATGGAGAAAAACTGGAAGTGAAGTGTTTTAGATATCTGGGAGTGGATCTGGCAGCGGATGGAACCATGGAAGCGGAAGTGGATCATAGGGTGGGGGAGGGGGCGAAAATCCTTGGGGCCTTGAAAAATGTGTGGAAGTCGAGAACATTATCTCGGAAAGCAAAAATGGGTATGTTTGAAGGAATAGTTGTTCCAACAATGTTGTATGATTGCGAGACGTGGGCTATGGATAGAGTTGTGCGCAGGAGGATGGATGTGCTGGAAATGAGATGTTTGAGGACAATATGTGGTGTGAGGTGGTTTGATCGAGTGAGTAACGTTAGGGTAAGAGAGATGTTTGGAAACAGGAAGAGCGTGGTTGAGAGAGCAGAAGAGGGTGTTTTGAAGTGGTTTGGGCACATGGAGAGGATGAGTGAGGAAAGATTGACCAAGAGGATATATGTGTCGGAGGTGGAGGGAACAAGGAGAAGAGGGAGACCAAATTGGAGGTGGAAAGATGGAGTGAAAAAGATTTTGTGTGATCGGGGCCTGAACATGCAGGAGGGTGAAAGGAGGGCAAGGAATAGAGTGAATTGGAGCGATGTGGTATACCGGGTTGACGTGCTGTCAGTGGATTGAATCAAGGCATGTGAAGCGTCTGGGGTAAACCATGGAAAGCTGTGTAGGTATGTATATTTGCGTGTGTGGACGTATGTATATACATGTGTATGGGGGGGGGGTTGGGCCATTTCTTTCGTCTGTTTCCTTGCGCTACCTCGCAAACGCGGGAGACAGCGACAAAGTATAATAAAAATATAATATATAATATATATATATATATATATATATATATATATATATATATATATATATATATATATATATATATATATGTGTGTATATATATATATATATATATATATATATATATATATATATATATATATATATATATATATATATATATATATATATATATATATATATATATATATATATATATATATATATATATATATATATATATATATATATATATATATATATATATATATATATATATATATATATGTATATATATATATTTTTCACACATTCTTCAAGGCTCTCAGAACTTTCACCCCCTCTCCCACCGTATGATTCACTTCGGCTTACATGTTTCCATCCGCTGCCAAATCCACTCCCAGATATCTAAAACACTTCATTTCCTCAAGTTTTTCTCCATTCAAACTTACCCTCCAATTGACTTATATATATATATAAAGGTGATGGGAGCGGGGGGCTGGAGACCCTTCCCTCCTTGTATTTTAACTTTCTGAAAGGGAAAACAGAAGAAGGAGTCAAGCAGGGAGTGCTCATCCTCCTCGAAGGATCAAATTGTGGTGTCTAAATGTGTGTGGATGTAACCAAGATGAGAAAAAAGAAGAGATAGGTAATATGTTTGAGGAGAGGAACCTGGATGTTTTGCCTCTGAGTGAAACGAAGCTCAAGGGTAAAGGGGAAGAGTGGTTTGGGAATGTCTTGGGAGTAAAGTCAGGGGTTAGTGAGAGGACAAGAGCAAGGGAAGGAGTAGCACTACTCTTGAAACAGGGATGTGGGAGTATGTGATAGAGTATAAGAAAGTAAACTCTTGATTGATATGGTAAAACTGAAAGTTAATGGAGAGAGATGGGTGATTATTTGTGCATATGCACCTGGGCTTGAGAAGAAAGATCATAAGAGGAAAGAGTTTTGGGAGCAGCTGAGTGAGTGTGTTAGTAGTTTTGATGCATGAGACCGGGTTATAGTGATGGGTGATTCGAATGCAAAGGTGAGTAATGTGTCAGTTGAGGGAATAATTGGTGTACATGGGGTGTTCAGAGTTGTAAATGGAAATGGTGAAGAGCTTGTAGATTTATGTGCTGAAAACGACTGGTGATTGGGAGTACCTGGTTTAGAAAGAGATATATACATAAGTATACGTATCTAAGTAGGAGAGATGGCCAGAGAGCGTTATTGGAATACGTGTTAATTGATAGGCGTGCGAAGAAGAGACTTATGGATGTTATTGTGCTAAGAGGTGCAACGGGAGGGATGTCTGATCATTATCTTGTGGAGGCGAAGGTGAAGATTTGTAGAGGTTTTCAGAAAAAGAGAGAATGTTGGGGTTAAAAAAGTGGTGAGAGGAAGTGAGCTTGGGAAGGAGACTTATGTGAGGAAGTACCACGAGAGACTGAGTACAGAATGGAAAATGGTGAGAACAAAGGACGTAAAGGGAGTGGGGGAAGAATGGGATGTATTTAGGGGAAGCAGTGATGGCTTGCGCAAAAGATGCTTATGGCATGAGAAGCGTGGAAGTGGGCAGATTAGAAAGGGTAGTGAGTGGTGGGAGGAAGAAGTAAGATTATTAGTGGAAGAGAGGAGAGAGGCATCTGGACGATTTTTGCAGAGAAATAATGCAAATGAGTGGTAGGTGTATAAAAGAAAGAGGCAGGAGGTCAAGAGAAAGGTGAAAGAGGTGGAAAGAGGGCAAATGAGAGTTGGGTTGAGAGAGTATCATTAAATGTTACGGAGAATAAAAAGATGTTTTGGAAGGAGGTGAAATAAGTGCGGAAGAGGAGGGAACACACGGGAACTTCAGTAAAGCGGGCAAATGGGGAAGTGATAACAAGTTGTGGTGATGTGAGAAGGAGATGGAGTGAGTATTTTGAAGGTTTGTTGAATATGTTTGATGATCGATTGGCAGATATAGGGTGTTTTGGTTGAGGTGGTGTGCAAAGTGAGAGGGTTAGGGAGAATGATGTGGCAAAAAGAGAAGAGGTAGTGAAAGCTTTGCGGAAGTTGAAAGCTGGCATATATATAAATATATATATATATATATATATATATATATATATATATATATATATATATATATATATATATATATATATATATATATATATATATATACATTTACTCTTAACTTTCTTCTTCCACACACTTTACCAAACTCAGTCACCAGCTTCTGCAGTTTCTCACATGAATCAGCCACCAGCGCTGTATCATCAGCGAACAACAACTGACTCACTTCCCAAGCTCTCTCATCCCCAACAGACTTCATACTTGCCCCTCTTTTCAAAACTCTTGCATTTACCTCCCTAACAACCCCATCCATAAACAAATTAAACAACCATGGAGACATCACACACCCCTGCCGCAAACCTACATTCACTGAGAACCAATCACTTTCCTCTCTTCCTACACGTACACATGCCTTACATCCTCGATAAAAACTTTTCACTGCTTCTAACAACTTTCCTCCCACACCATATATTCTTAATACCTTCCACAGAGCATCTCTATCAACTCTATCATATGCCTTCTCCAGATCCATAAATGCTACATACAAATCCATTTGCTTTTCTAAGAATTTCTCACATACATTCTTCAAAGCAAACACCTGATCCACACATCCTCTACCACTTCTAAACCACACTGCTCTTCCCCAATCTGATGCTCTGTACATGCCTTCACCCTCTCAATCAATACCCTCCCATATAATTTACCAGGAATACTCAACAAACTTATACCTCTGTAATTTGAGCACTCACTCTTATCCCCTTTGCCTTTGTACAATGGCACTATGCACGCATTCCGCCAATCCTCAGGCACCTCACCATGAGTCATACATACATTAAATAACCTTACCAACCAGTCCACAATACAGTCACCCCCTTTTTTAATAAATTCCACTGCAATACCATCCAAACCTGCTGCCTTGCCGGCTTTCATCTTCCGCAAAGCTTTCACTACCTCTTCTCTGTTTACCAAATCATTTTCCCTAACCCTCTCACTTTGCACACCACCTCGACCAAAACACCCTATATCTGCCACTCTATCATCAAACACATTCAACAAACCTTCAAAATACTCACTCCATCTCCTTCTCACATCACCACTACTTGTTATCACCTCCCCATTTGCGCCCTTCACTGAAGTTCCCATTTGCTCCCTTGTCTTACGCACTTTATTTACCTCCTTCCAGAACATCTTTTTATTCTCTCTAAAATTTAATGATACTCTCTCACCCCAACTCTCATTTGCCCTTTTTTTCACCTCTTGCACCTTTCTCTTGACCTCCTGTCTCTTTCTTTTATACATCTCCCACTCAATTGCATTTTTTCCATGCAAAAATCGTCCAAATGCCTCTCTCTTCTCTTTCACTAATACTCTTACTTCTTCATCCCACCACTCACTACCCTTTCTAATCAACCCACCTCCCACTCTTCTCATGCAACAAGCATCTTTTGCGCAATCCATCACTGATTCCCTAAATACATCCCATTCCTCCCCCACTCCCCTTACTTCCATTGTTCTCACCTTTTTCCATTCTGTACTCAGTCTCTCCTGGTACTTCCTCACACAGGTCTCCTTCCCAAGCTCACTTACTCTCACCACCCTCTTCACCCCAACATTCACTCTTCTTTTCTGAAAACCTATACAAATCTTCACCTTAGCCTCCACAAGATAATGATCAGACATCCCTCTAGTTGCACCTCTCAGCACATTAACATCCAAAAGTCTCTCTTTCGCACGCCTGTCAATTAACACGTAATCCAATAACGCTCTCTGGCCATCTCTCCTACTTACACAAGTATACTTATGTATATCTCGCTTTTTAAACCAGGTATTCCCAATCATCAGTCCTTTTTCAGCACATAAATCTACAAGCTCTTCACCATTTCCATTTACAACACTGAACACCCCATGTATACCAATTATTCCCTCAACTGCCACATTACTCACCTTTGCATTCAAATCACCCATCACTATAACCCGGTCTCGTGCATCAAAACCACTAACACACTCATTCAGCTGCTCCCAAAACACTTGCCTCTCATGATCTTTCTTCTCATGCCCAGGTGCATATGCACCAATAATCACCCACCTCTCTCCATCAACTTTCAGTTTTACCCATATTAATCGAGAATTTACTTTCTTACATTCTATCACATACTCCCACAACTCCTGTTTCAGGAGTATTGCTACTCCTTCCCTTGCTCTTGTCCTCTCACTAACCCCTGACTTTACTCCCCAGACATTCCCAAACCACTCTTCCCCTTTACCCTTGAGCTTCGTTTCACTCAGAGCCAAAACATCCAGGTTCCTTTCCTCAAACATACTACCTATCTCTACTTTTTTCACATCTTGATTACATCCACCCACATTTAGGCACCCCACTCTGAGCCTTCGAGGAGGATGATCACTCCCCGCGTGACTTTCTTCTTCTGTTTCCCATTTTAGAAAGTTAATACAAGGAGGGGAGGATTTCTGACCCCCCGCTCCCGTCCCCTCTAGTCGCTTTCTACGACACGCGAGGAATACGTGGGAAGTATTCTTTCACCCCTATCCCCAGGGATAATATACATATACATATATATACATATACACATACACACACATACACATACATACGCACATATACACACACACACACAAACGGAAACTACCTTGGCCCACCAGTGATGCTACTACGTTTCTGAATCGGGAACCATTGCAACACAAACCCCGCCAGGTGGTAGAGTTTCCCGCAGTGTATCGAGACAGACTTCCCCAAAACTTCTTTTTAAAGGGGAAGTAAATGTTTATAGTTGTGTTACTGGAGTGAGAGTTTTCATACATGGTGTTTTGACAAGAAAATAGTGAAATTGGAGAAAAATGTAGCTTAGACATTGAAGCTTATTGATACAGTGGTTAAATTGATGAGAACTGCTATTGACGTTTGTGTAAATAAATTATACATTTCCTTTTTCCATAGCCAGAGGTTGAAACATTATGTGACATTCATTTTTTTTTTCATTCATTTCAAGCTAGAAGTTTCAGTTTTCTAAATTGTTTCTTATATTTTTCATATATATATATATATATATATATATATATATATATATATATATATATATATATATATATATATATATATATATATATATATATATATATATATATATATATATATATATATATATATATTTTTTTTTTTTGCTTTGTCGCTGTCTCCCGCGTTTGCGAGGTAGCGCAAGGAAACAGACGAAAGAAATGGCCCAACCCACCCCCATACACATGTATATACATACGTCCACACACGCAAATATACATACCTACACAGCTTTCCATGGTTTACCCCTAACGCTTCACATGCCTTGATTCAATCCACTGACAGCACGTCAACCCCGGTATACCACATCGCTCCAATTCACTCTATTCCTTGCCCTCCTTTCACCCTCCTGCATGTTCAGGCCCCGATCACACAAAATCTTTTTCACTCCATCTTTCCACCTCCAATTTGGTCTCCCTCTTCTCCTCGTTCCCTCCACCTCCGACACATATATCCTCTTGGTCAATCTTTCCTCACTCATTCTCTCCATGTGACCAAACCATTTCAAAACACCCTCTTCTGCTCTCTCAACCACGCTCTTTTTATTTCCACACATCTCTCTTACCCTTACGTTACTTACTCGATCAAACCACCTCACACCGCACATTGTCCTCAAAAATCTCATTTCCAGCACATCCATCCTCCTGCGTACCACTCTATCCATAGCCCACGCCTCGCAACCATACAACATTGTTGGAACCACTATTCCTTCAAACATACCCATTTTTGCTTTCCGAGATAATTTTCTCGACTTCCACACATTCTTCAAGGCTCCCAAAATTTTCGCCCCCTCCCCCACCCTATGATCCACTTCCGCTTCCATGGTTCCATCCGCTGACAGATCCACTCCCAGATATCTAAAACACTTCACTTCCTCCAGTTTTTCTCCATTCAAACTCACCTCCCAATTGACTTGACCCTCAACCCTACTGTACCTAATAACCTTGCTCTTATTCACATTTTCTCTTAACTTTCTTCTTTCACACACTTTACCAAACTCAGTCACCAGCTTCTGCAGTTTCTCACATTAATCAGCCACCAGCGCTGTATCATCAGCGAACAACAACTGACTCACTTCCCAAGCTCCCTCATCCCCAACAGACTTCATACTTGGCCCTCTTTCCAAAACTCTTGTATTCACCTCCCTAACAACCCCATCCATAAACAAATTAAACAACCATGGAGACATCACACACCCCTGCCGCAAACCTACATTCACTGAGAACTAATCACTTTCCTCTCTTCCTACACGTACACATGCCTTACATCCTCGATAAAAACTTTTCACTGCTTCTAACAACTTGCCTCCCACACCATATATTCTTAATACCTTCCACAGAGCATCTCTATCAACTCTATCATATGCCTTCTCCAGATCCATAAATGCTACATACAAATCCATTTGCTTTTCTAAGTATTTCTCACATACATTCTTCAAAGCAAACACCTGATCCACACATCCTCTACCACTTCTGAAACCACACTGCTCTTCCCCAATCTGATGCTCTGTACATTCCTTCACCCTCTCAATCAATACCCTCCCATATAATTTACCAGGAATACTCAACAAACTTATACCTCTGTAATTTGATACTCACTCTTACCCCCTTTGCCTTTGTACAATGGCACTATGCACGCATTCCGCCAATCCTCAGGTACCTCACCATGATTCATACATACATTAAATAACCTTACCAACCAGTCCACAATACAGTCACCCCCTTTTTTAATAAATTCCACTGCAATACCATCCAAACCTGCTGCCTTGCCGGCTTTCATCTTCCGCAAAGCTTTTACTACCTCTTCTCTGTTTACCAAATCATTTTCCCTAACCCTCTCACTTTGCACACCACCTCGACCAAAACACCCTATATCTGCCACTCTATCATCAAACACATTCAACAAACCTTCAAAATACTTACTCCATCTCCTTCTCACATCACCACTACTTGTTATCACCTCCCCATTTGCACCCTTCACTGAAGTTACCATTTGCTCCCTTGTCTTACGCACTTTATTTACCTCCTTCCAGAACATTCTTTTATTCTCCCTAAAATTTAATGATACTCTCTCACCCCAACTCTCATTTGCCCTTTTTTTCACCTCTTGCACCTTTCTCTTGACCTCCTGTCTCTTTCTTTTATACATATCCCACTCAATTGCATTTTTTCCCTGCAAAAATCGTCCAAATGCCTCTCTCTTCTCTTTCACTAATACTCTTACTTCTTCATCCCACCACTCACTACCCTTTCTAATCAACCCACCTCCCACTCTTCTCATGCCACAAGCATCTTTTGCGCAATCCATCACTGATTCCCTAAATACATCCCATTCCTCCCCCACTCCCCTTACTTCCATTGTTCTCACCTTTTTCCATTCTGTACTCAGTCTCTTCTGGTACTCCCTCACACAAGTCTCCTTCCCAAGCTCACTTACTCTCACCACCCTCTTCACCCTAACATTCACTCTTCTTTTCTGGAAACCCATACAAATCTTCACCTTAGCCTCCACAAGATAATGATCAGACATCCCTCCAGTTGCACCTCTCAGCACATTAACATCCAAAAGTCTCTCTTTCGCGCGCCTGTCAATTAACATGTAATCCAATAACGCTCTCTGGCCATCTCTCCTACTTACATAAGTATACTTATGTATATCTCGCTTTTTAAACCAGGTATTCCCAATCATCAGTCCTTTTTCAGCACATAAATCTACAAGCTCTTCACCATTTCCATTTACAACACTGAACACCCCATGTATACCAATTATTCCCTCAACTGCCACATTACTCACCTTTGCATTCAAATCACCTATCACTATAACTCGATCTCGTGCATCAAAACTACTAACACACTCACTGAGCTGCTCCCAAAACACTTGCCTCCCATGATCTTTCTTCTCATGCCCAGGTTCATATGCACCAATAATCACCCATCTCTCTCCATCCACTTTCAATTTTACCCATATCAATCTAGATGTTACTCTCTTACACTCAATCGCATACTCCCACTACTCCTGTTTCAGGAGTAGTGTTACATATTCCTTTGCTCTTGTCCTCTCACTAACCCCTGACTTTACTCCCAAGACATTCCCAAACCACTCTTCCCCTTTACCCTTGAGTTTCGTTTCACTCAGAGCCAAAACGTCCAGGTTCCTTTCCTCAAACATTCTACCTATCTCTCCTTTTTTCTCATCTAGGTTACATCCACATACGTTTAGACACCCCAATCTGAGCCTTCTAGGAGGATTAGCACTCCCCGCGTAACTCCTGTTTCCCCGTTTAGAAAGATAAAATACAAGGAGGGAAGGGTTCTAGCCCCATGCTACCGTCCTCTTTAGTCGCCCTGTACGACACGTGGGGAATGCTTGGGAAGTATTCGTTCTTCCCTGTCCCCAGATATATATATATATATATATATATATATATATATATATATATATATATATATATATATATATATATATATATATATATATATATATATATATATATATATATATATATATATATATATATATATATATATATCTTTTCTTTCTTCTTTCGTACTATTCGCCATTTCCCGCAATAGCGAGGTAGCGTTAAGAACAGAGGACTGGGCCTTTGAGAGAATATCCTCACCTGGCCCCCTTCTCTGTTCCTTCTTTTGGAAAATTGAAAAAAACGAGAGGGGAGGATTTCCAGCAACCCGCTCCCTCCCCTTTTAGTCGCCTTCTACGACACGCAGGGAATACGTGGGAAGCATTCTTTCTCCCCTATCCCCAGGGATATATATATATATATATATATATATATATATATATATATATATATATATATATATATATATATATATATATATATATATATATATATATATATATATATATATATATATATATATATATATATATATATATATATATATATATATATATATATATATATATATATACATATATATATATATATATATATATATATATATATATATATATATATATATATATATATATATATATATATATATATTTTATTTGTTTTGCTTTGTCGCTGTCTCCCGCGTTAGCGAGGTAGCGCAAGGAAACAGACGAAAGAATGGCCCAACCCGCCCACATGCACATGTATATACATACACGTCCACACACGCAAATATACATACCCATACATCTCAATGTACACATATATATATACACACACAGACATATACATATATATACATGTACATAATTCATAATGTCTGCCTTTATTTGTTCCCATCGCCACCCCGCCACACATGGAATAACAACCCCCTCCCCCCTCATGTGTGCGAGGTAGCGATAGGAAAAGACATCAAGGGCCCCATTCGTTCACACTCAGTCTCTAGCTGTCATGCAATAATTCACCGAAACGAAAGCTCCCTTTCCACATCCAGGCCCCACACAACTTTCCATGGTTTACCCCAGACGCTTCACGTGCCCTGGTTCAATCTATTGACAGCACGTCGACTCCGGTATACCACATCGTTCCAATTCACTCTATTCCTTGCACGCCTTTCACCCTCCTGCATGTTCAGGCCCCGATAACTCAAAATTTTTTTCACTCCATCTTTCCACCTCCAATTTGGTCTCCCACTTCTCCTCGTTCCCTCCACCTCTGACACATATATCCTCTTTGTCAATCTTTCCTCACTCATTCTCTCCGTGTGACCAAAACCATTTTAAAACACCCTCTTCTGTTCTCTCAACCACACTCTTTTTATTTCCTCACATCTCTCTTACCCTTACATTACTTACTCGATCAAACCACCTCACACCACATACTGTCCTCAAACATCTCATTTCCAGCACATCCACCCTCCTCCGCACAACTCTATCCATAGCCCACGCCTCGCAACCATACAACATTGTTGGAACCACTGTTCCTTCAAACATACCCATTTTTGCTTTCCGAGTTAATGTTCTCGACTTCCAAACATTCTTCAAGGCTCCCAGAATTTTCGCCCCCTCCCCCACCCTATGATTCACCTCCGCTTCCATGGTTCCATCCGCTGCCAGATCCACTCCCAGATATCTAAAACACTTTACTTCCTCCAGTTTTTCACCATCCAAACTTACCTCCCAATTGACTTGACCCTCAACCCTACTCTACCTAATAACCTTGCTCTTATTCACATTTACTCTTAACTTTCTTTTTTCACACACTTTACCAAACTCAGTCACCAGCTTCTGCAGTTTCTCACATGAATCAGCCACTAGCGCTGTATCATCAGCAAACAACAACTGACTCGCTTCCCAAGCTCTCTCATCCGACAACAGACTACATACTTGCCCCTCTTTCCAAAACTCTTGCATTCACCTCCCTAACAACCCCATCCATAAACAAATTAAACAACCATGGAGACATCACACACCCCTGCCGCAAACCTACATTCACTGAGAACCAATCACTTTCCTCTCTTCCTACACGTACACATGCCTTATATATACTGGAAAGGATCACAATTTTGCGCGTGATCAAGATATTCCTATGAGTCCACGGGGAAAATGAAACACGAAAAGTTCCCAAGTGCCCTTTCGTGTAATAATCACATCATCAGGGGAGACACAAGAGAGAAATATAGCAGTCAGTTGATATACATCGAAGAGACGAAGCTAGGACGCCATTTGGTAAACATGTGATTGTCCAAAAGGGTACTTTAACTTAGATCTTTCATTGATATATCCCTTAAGTTAGCAAAGAAATCATTTTATAGAGTTGAGCCCAAACCTCCCATTGACACCAAGAATCTTTTAGTTCTCCCTTTTAATAATAATTTCACTTTGCTTCCCATGTTGCTTAAATCATTTAATGTAAATGTTGCCTTTAGCAACAATAATACTATAAAGAATATCTTAATCAGGAATTCACCACAAAGCTCTCTTGGTTGCATCTATAAAGTTCCTTGTGGAAACTGTGATAAATTCTATGTTGGTCATACTGGTAAGGATCTTTTTGTTAGACTTAAGCAACATAAATATAGTATAAGAACGGGACAAGAATCAAATGCCTTGTTTAATCATGTTAAAAGCTATGATCCTTGTATTGACTGGAGTAACGCCATCTCAGTTAACTCTAACTCTAGTACCAAGAGAAATATCATTGAATATTCTATTATCAAATACACAAAGAACTATAATCTTAATATTAGTGACGGTCTGTACAAATTAGATAGCTTTATTGTTGATAAGATTTGTAAAATGATAAGTTTATGAACGCTCGTTGTATGTTTTGGACAATCACATGTTTACCAAATGGCGTCCTAGCTTCGTCTCTTCGATGTATATCAACTTACTGTTATATTTCTCTCTTGTGTCTCCCCTGATGATGTGATTATTACAAGAAAGTGCACTTGGGAACTTTTCGTGTTTCATTTACCCCGTGGACTCATAGGAATATCTTGATCACGCGGAAAATTGTGATCCTTTCCTATATATATATATATATATATATATATATATATATATATATATATATATATATATATATATATATATATATATATATATATATATATATATATATATATATATATATATATATATATATATATATATATTTAGTTTTTTTCCATCCATTATTAAGTTCATACCATCATTAAGAAATAGCAATAGCTTGACGCAAGTCTAACATAAAAGTTTATCTTTAGGTTTGTTGGCAGAATATATCATGAACAATCATGGTAGAATAAAACATTCACGTGTTCATCTTACTTATACGATGAAATAATCATAATTACGCAGTAGTACGGAATGTGGAAGAACCAGGGGGGATATGTATATTCACATTACTTAAAAATAGTCAAATTTACATTGTGAAATCAAATTTCGAAAATATCTGGTAAAAATGGGTTTCCCTAATTTACCGTTTTTGAAGTATCTTGGTGACCACGAATTAATACAGAGGAGAAATCCTCTGCCCTGATTTCATGGACATGAGTGAGGACGATATTGTAAAGGAAATTGCAGACGAGGAAGTGATCGCTGCTCGATATATCACCAAATTTATCAACGACGAGCGACGTAGAACCCCCACTTATCATTCTAATATTCGGAAAGTCCAGCCTGCCGGAATATATTGCCATAGGTTAGGTTAAGGTAGCTGTATGATCCTACATACCAAACCCTTTACGATGTTTTAAATCTCAAAAGTATGGCCACGGTGAAAAGTCTCGTACTCTTTCATCTCGTTGTGAAGAATGTGCCAACGAGGACCACTTTGCTGACAGTTGCACTGACAATGTAGTGCTTTGCGTTAACTGTGGGAGATGGGCAACCACCCAATCTCGTACCGAGAAAGTCCTCGATACAAGTTTGAGAAAGAAATCTGCGCAGTTAAAGCAAAGGCGAACATTTGGTATGATGAAGCAAGGAAGAGGGTGAAGGAGACTCACAAGACTCCCAAACCCAATGAGTCCTATGCTATATCACTGAAAAGTAAGCCAGTCATGGTCACAATTACCACAGAAACAACACAAATTGCTGAACCACGACCCACGACTCCAGACGAACCCATAACGAATCAGACTGACGCTGACACTGACTCTGACGATACACTCGACAAAGACTCTTACTCCAAAGCGACCTGCTATGTTCGTCCCTCAAACGGTGAAAGAGGATAAGATGAAACATACAAAACTTTCAAAAGAAACTAAGTTCCATGTCGTCGTTCCTGTGGCTTTAGTGAGGAGTGTTACCTCGACTGAGTCTTCCTCAGTGGAATCAGTGGAATCAATGGGAGGTAACACCGTCTTCACTATCAGGAGCCGATCCCGTTCCCCCTTGGACTCGCCCAAGTCCAAATAAAGGACTTACAAAGCTGGCCGGCTACAGAAATCTTGAACCAACGCATTCAGTATAATTCAACGAAATTGTAGAGGTCTTACGAATAAGGAAACACATCTGTCACTGTTGCTTGCATTATACAAGCCATCCGATACTTGTCTACAAGAGACCAATCTGAACAGCACAGTCTTGATAATGATAAGTTCACCTCACTTTTCAGTGAATTACCCCACAAAAAAAAAAAAAACTCTTGGAGATTTCAACGTCCATTGATTATCGTCAGTCGGGAAATATACTGGCAAACTATCATGGAAATAAATGATAAATTATATAATCAATTCTAATTTTGCTCTTTTGAACGATGATCGGACAGGAAGCATCTCAGCCATCGACCTATCTTTGTCATCCCCAGATATACTAGATGACAACCTAGGGTACTTATGACGACTCCTTGGCAAGTGACCACTTCCCAATCTGTCTTTCTTCTACATGCGACAGTATCATCAGACCGTCTACGTTTAGATTTGATTATGAGAAAGCAGATTGGGAGTCATTCTCAAGACAAGCCATCCTAGATATATCTGGAGATGACATGGATACAAAGGTCAATATTGTAACTAATACCCTCCTCAGGGCTGTTGAGGCCTCTATTCTTAAGAAACCTACAGTTCCTTGGTGGACACCAGACTGCCGAAATGCACTGCGTGAGCGCAAAAGGAGATACAGGATTTTCGACAAAGAGCCTCAGATAATAGCTTCATTGCATATAAACAAGCGAGGACTCACGTAAGAAGAACAATACGACAAGCCTAAAAAGCTTTCTGGCGTGGCTATGTTTCAACTATCAATAAAGGTCTGGTCCACAATTAAGAAAATGACAAGAAAATATAAACAACCTTCCATCCCCCAACTTACCACGCAAGACGGCACCATCGACGACAGTGTTGACACAGCCAACGTTATCGCCAGCAGATTCTCAGACATAAGTAGTTCAGACGATTATGATCGACGGTTTTCACACCACAAACGTCAGGCCGAGCAAACAGTGACTGATTTTGCCACAGATGATGAAAATATACCATACAATAATTTATTTGGCTTAAAGGAATTCTTCTTGCCCTGAAATCCTGTAAAGCATGATAACATACGAGATGATTTAGCCTCTTTGTCAGGCCATCCTGACTAAGAGTTAGCATTATACAATGAGATTTGGACGTCTGGGACATTTCCAAACTCATGACAGTTTGTGCACGTCACTCTCATCCCAAAAGGTTTTGGACGTCTCATGAATATCAACTCGTTTTCACCTATTGTATTGACGGGATGTATTTATAAGATAATGGAGAGAATGCTTGAGAAAAGGCTTATTTCTTATTAGGATCGCACAATTTATTAAATGATCAACAGTGTGCATTCCGTAAACACAGAAGCACAATGGATTATTTGAAAAATTTAGAACCTAACATTTCACAAACTTATACAAAAGAAAATTACTCTTTGACTGTTCTCTTAGATTTGGAAAATATTTTGACATGACATGGCAAAATGGAATATTAAGCAGACATTATTCTATTGGTTTAAGAGGTTCTTTACCTAGCTTTATCTCAAATTTTTAAAATTACAGAACATTTGCTTTCAAGGTTGCTGCACCTAACGTAATCTCGAACACATTTGTCCAAGAGAATGGGGTTCTGAGCCCAACATTATTCAATATTATGATTAATGATATTCTGTCTCCAGCTTCCGTCCCTCGAAACCTTAAATGCTCACTTTATGCTGAAGGACTGTGCAATATGGCACTCCTCGCCTAACGCGCAGCTTTCGGCAGATCGGGTTCAAGTTGCACTTGAGTCCGTCCATCGTTGGGCGTTACAGTGAACATTTAAGCTTCCACCAGCTGAAAGTGTCGCAGTTGTTTTTACCCAAACAAATAAACTCCCGAATTTGCTGCTGAAATTAGATAACATCTCAATTCCCTTCTGCAATAACGTAAGGTTTCTTGGATTAAGCTTCGACCGAAGATTAAATTGGAAAAAGCAAATGGATTATTGAGAGTAAATCACATTAAAAGGTTAGATATCCTCTAATATTTCCGAGGCTCATTTTGGGGAACCGACAGCATATCTTTATTAATGTTGTATAAGGTCCTTATTAGATTAGACTATGGCTCTCAGGTGTATGCTTGAGCGAGCGACTGTACCCTGAGAAGGCTGGATGTGTTGCAGAATAAATGTCTGCAAATGTGTCTTGCAGCTCTCTCATGTACCAGAGTTCCGTGATTGGAAGTTAAGGCAAATGTACCTCCTCTCCGGCTGCGTCGTGATGAACTAACGTTAAAGTGTGGTATCCTGATGTCCAGGAGAAGAAACACCACTGCCTGTCGCCTGGCACAATAATACGAACAGTTCGTCGATAGAGGCGTCAGGTCCCTGGCCCTCAGGATACACTTCCTGGGTGAGAATTCTGATCTGGAAGTGCAAGAAGTGGACACGCTGGTTAGAAATAAAATACCGCCTTGGGTAGGAGTCCAGAACAGAAATGAAGACCAACACTGGTTCTCTGTGAGGAAAGGAACGCGAAGATTGAGGTACGCCAGCGGTTTCGTTATGTCATAACAGATCATCTGTCATATGTCCAATTCTACACAGATGGTTCCAAGACAGGTGAAGGTGTGGGTGTAAGTATGTGGTCGAACGAATGTTCTCTTAGATACAGGCTGCCAAACCATACATTTGTTTCATGTGCGGAATTTTTTGCCATTGACAAGGCCATATATTACATGGTTAATTCAATTTATATCAAATCAGTTATTTTCCAATTCGTTAACAGCTCTTAAAGCTATAGACTCTGGTTACACTGAGTCAAATGAAATTCAGTGTAACTTTATATATAAATCAAACTCGTGCAACAAAGATATCATCTTGATTTGTGTGCCAGGTGAGTCATTGCAACATCTACGGCAATGAACAGGCAGACCGGTTGGCTAAGTCGACCTCACAACTCGAGGAGGTCGTTCCAATCCCTCGGGAGCTGGGGTCCTGCCTTTCCTCGGGAAAGAATTCAATATTTCTTCGGTAGCAAAGTCAGTGGCCCAGCCTGACCATCACAGGGAAATACAAGCCACAAGTAGCGGTCTGGATGACCTCATACAGGAGGAACGGAGGGGAAGAAATCGCGCTAGCCCGTCTACGTCTCAACTCCTCGTACAGCACCCACCTACAGCCTTACATGACATACAGCGCCCACCTACAACCTTACATCACATACAGCACCCACCTACAACCTTACATCACATACAGAACCCACCTACAGCCTTACATCACATACAGCACCCACCTACAACCTTACATCACATACAGCACCCACCTACAACCTTACATCACATACAGCACCCACCTACAACCTTACATCACATATAGCACCCACCTACAGCCTTACATCACATACAGCACCCACCTACAGCCTTACATGACTTACAGCGCCCACCTACAACCTTACATCACATACAGCACCCACCTACAACCTTACATCACATACAGCACCCGCCTACAACCTTACATCACATACAGCCCACCTACAACCTTACATCACATACAGCACCCACCTACAGCCTTACATCACATACAGCCCCACCTGCAACC